>NW_007780973.1:2097-3048 GCF_000696425.1 Galeopterus variegatus
AGATTGATTTAATAACTTATGCTCAGCTTACTACGTGCCAGATCCTTTTCTAAGCACTTTATATTTCACTGAATACTCATAACAACTCTATGAAGCAGGCGGGCACTATTACCTTCCCCATTTCAAAGAGAAGGAAACTGAGGCACAGGGAGGTTAAGTAATATGCAAAAATACAAACAATTAATAACCAGAAGAGCCAGGATTTAAATACAGGCAGTCTGGATCCAGAGCCTATGCTCTTAATAACCACTATGCTGTGCAGCCTCTAAATGTACCATTAAACAAGCAAAATTTGACTAATATTCAGACCATAGTTCTCATTTGTATATTTTTCTCACTGTTCAGATTTTATTCCATATTGCCAACATATTCTTACTGAGGTTCAAGAGTTGATTTTTTTTCCGTCAAAGTCCCACTCCCTGGAGAGGAGACAAAATCATCTTCATATGAAATACTACTTAGAGGGGTTGTAATGGCATTCAAAGGCCGAGATGTTGATGCTCCTCTGTCCAATCTGTCTTCAAACCCTGTCAAAGTCATAATTGAAGCATGGTTAAAAACAAAAATCAAAAAACTATAAACAAAGCATTCTGCAACATGAAATTTAACAACACGGACTTAGGGACATTTTAGTTTGCTTTTTTTTAGTGCTATATTTCAATTTACCTTTATATCTAACAACACATTTTAAACTTTTCATTGGGGAAATTTTTAAGTATACAGGAAAATAGAGAGAACAGCATAATGAAACCAAGTATCTATCACCCACCTTCAATAATGATCAATATATGACCAATCCAATTTAAATTAAACCTCCTATTCCCACATCTACCACTCCCAAATTATTTTGAAGAAAATCTCTAAATATTTCAGTATAACCATAAAATCTGAATGAAAATCTAATAGAAGAATTTAAGAACAAACTCAATTTTCTTATTTTAATTTTTTTTT
>NW_007780974.1:0-723 GCF_000696425.1 Galeopterus variegatus
GTGGAAGTCTCTCCCCAGAGATAAACAATTCACCCCATTAGAGACCAAGGCAGAAGACATGCAGACACCCCTGTGTACCTCCACACCCAGATGATTTTGAGAGGTGGAATCCCCCCACTCCTCAAGAGTAGGGCCTGGGCCAACGCTGTCCTCTGGTGCATGTGGTAGGGGGTGACCAGAGGCCCCATGTGGAAGTGATTATATACTGTCCCACACGAACAAACTGTAGTGGCTCTGGTCCAGAGCAGAACGTACATTAAATACATCTAAGTTTAGGGGAGAGATTCGAGCCATAAATAGATATGAGTGTCAAACAATTAAAGTAAAACATATCAACTTTTATTTGCAAATCGGACAACTACCCCCTCATCTTATCCTTGTATGTATCTCTCTCCCATTCCTGAATATATACTGGGTGTGGATGTGTTACAAGATCTTGACCTCACAACTACCTTGGGTGAGTGTAGGCTGCACATTTGAGCAATTAAGCCTATTTTGGTACGGCATGCAAAATGGGATCCTTTGCAGCTACCAATACCTCACAGGGTTTTGAAATAAAACAATACAGGCTGCCAGGAGGGCACAATGAAATCACAGCTATAATTAAAGAACAAGAATGAGCTGGGGTGATAAGACCAGCCCAGAGCCCCATTAATAAGCCTAGTATGGCCAGATAGAAAACCCAGTGACACCTGATGTATGACTGTGAATTACAGGGAATTA
>NW_007780974.1:2475-3048 GCF_000696425.1 Galeopterus variegatus
CCTGACAACTGGCTTCCTACAGGCAGCGGCACTTCTTCCAATTCTATTTGTTAGAGCAGTCACAGAGCCAACCCAGATTCGAAGGTGGTGGAAAAATAGAGTCCACCTCTTGGTAGGGGAGTGGCAAGGTTGCATTGCAAAGGAGCGTGGAGAATGGGAAAAACTGCAGTGGCCATCTCTGGGATCTACAGTGTGCTGTAACTACCAGCCTACTCAGATGTCAGGGTGGTAGGGACCACTTCATGTGAAAAGCATTGTGACAAATCCCACTCCAGAAGACTAGACTGTGCCCTTGGATCTAATTTCTATTCTAAAAGAAAATATGAGAAAGAAACATGTGCACTTCATACTTGTATCCTGAGAGAAACATTTTTGTAAGAACCAGATACCCAAAAGGCTAAATGTATTTAATCCCAGGAAATAAAAACACTTACATTCATAAAGCCTTCTCAGATACAAGGTGACATACATAATGAGCCTAAGAAAAGTAGGCTTTGGTGTGAACCTTGATCCCTCATCTATAAAATAGGACTAGTGATTTTCACTTTTCCATGTTGTTTTGAGGAATAAATT
>NW_007780975.1:0-3048 GCF_000696425.1 Galeopterus variegatus
GGAACTGTTTATTCTGCCATCTTGACTGGAACCCTAAACAGTTCCTTTCAATACTAAAAAAGGGGACTTACACACAATCCAGCAATGTACTCTTGGGCATTTGTCCAAAGGAAATGCAAACTTATTTTTCATGCAAGAAATTGAACAGGAATATTCATAATAGCTTTTGTCATAATAGCCAGAAACTATTCCTTCTAGATGAAAAAACCCAAACCTATGGTGCATTCATATCATGAAACAAACTGTTGTTGTTTTTGTAAATAAACAAGCAATGAAGAACAAACAATTGATTCATGCAACTTGGATGAACCACAAGAAAATTATGCTGAGTGAAAAAAACTTCTCTCAAAAGCATATATACTGCTTGATTCTATGAACATTCATGGAATTACATAATTACAGAGACGGAGAATGGATTAGTGGTTGCCAGAGGCTAGGGAGGGAGAAATGGGTGTGGCTACATAGGGATGACAGGGGAGAGTCTTGTGTGATGGTACAGTTGAGTGTATTCATGAGGTGGTATTTATGCAAAGCTAAACATGATAAAATTGCACAGGGCTGTGTGCGTGTGCACACCCACACACAAATGAGTACACGCAGAACTGGTGAAATCTGAATGAGCTCTGTGGATTGCACCAATATCAATTCTCGGTTTCAATATTGTCCTGTAGCTGTGTAAGACACTAACAAGGGGGCGAGGGAGAGGGGAGAAAGGGACTTCTCTGTACATTTCTTTGCAACCTCCTGTGAATCTGAAATTATTTCAAAATAAAAAGTTTTTTTTAAATGAGGCTTCAGAACAGTATAAATGTAGTTTATTCATAATTATAGAATGCTTTTACAACTTTCTCTTTCTGCCTTTCGTATCCTCTGGTCATGTTAATGTGAACTCGCTCCCAACAGTCAACAAAGCCAAAAGGGAACTATTATTTTTTTTAACAATGTATTATGAAATTAGCATCAACCATGTCAAATGACACAGCTGAAAAGTAATATCCGGCCTGGAAAGCGTCCGTTGGCTTCAGAGTTCGACAAGTGCAAGTCCAGTGGTGAGGCAGAGGCAGAAGCCAGGTGCCCTCGATGTGAGGACTAACCCCCTGGAGACACCAGGAAACAGGTAGGGTCATGGTCATCAGCCCTATGGCCTGGAAAGCGTCCATTGGCTTCAGAGTTCGACAAGTGCAAGTCCAGTGATGAGGCAGAGGCAGAAGCCAGGTGCCCTTGATGTGAGGACTAACCCCCTGGAGACACCAGGAAACAGGTAGGGTCATGGTCATCAGCCCTAGATCACAGGTGAGGCCTCGGTTTCAGAAATAAGGCATAACAGGTGGAGCAAGCATCCAGTTGACCTGATGGTTGCAGAACCTGGGCAGAGCTTGCAGGTGGAAGTTAAGAGGCCATGGCAGTGGGCAGCAGTCTGGGATCTGGGAGCTGGGCAGGCCTTCATAGCCACTTATTGTACAAGCAGGTGTTCAAGGATGTACAAGGGTCACCACACAAATTTCCAAAGATCCTAATTCAGGTGCTCACCCAAGCTCAGCTTAGCCTCAAAGAATAAGTCTGTGGCATTGCACAACTGTCTTAAAAATAAAGAATGGGACCTGTACATGCTGTCCCTCCCCCACTAAGTGGTCATTATTGATCTCAGCAATGTAGCATTGGTCCCATGAGGCCTGGAAAAGACCACTGCAAGTTTCTGACTTTCATTTAGTGCTGATCAGAAGCCACACAGTCCTATATGTACAGCCACTTACCCTTTCATCCAGACCCAGGAATTTGTTATATAAAAATTACTCAATAGAAGGAAAAGCAAAACCCACAAAATCTCTCATTTCAGTCTGATTTATGGAATAAGGTAATGAGTTAATATTAAGCTGTGGATATTCCACTTCCTTTATCTCATCCTTCCCTACCATGCCTTTGCTCACCCAGGCCTCCATCTGGGCTGCCATCTCTACCCCCGTGCCTACTCTCTAGCAGCCAGAATTAATTCCCTGACCCTCCTGTCCCAGCTGCTGCCTCCCTTAGTTTATCCCCTGTTACACTTTGAACCTCTAAGGACATGTATTTTTTTGATTTGATTACTGGGATTTGTGCACTTACATTTTCTCCCTTCTTAGATTGGGAGCTACCTAGAGGGGAAAAAACCTGGTTTACTGACATTGATTGCTCAATAAATATTTGCTGAATTTAACCATGAGGATAGAACCATGCTATCACTGAGAATATTTATTCAAAAGAATGAATGGATCATCAGTTCCATTAGCCATTCCTTAATAAGTCTTTTCAAGATGCCTTGAGCCAGCAGAGCCATGTTGGAATATGTCTCTGACCTACTGTATTAGTTTCCTGCTCCTGCTCTAAAAAGTCCCCACAGAGTGAATTAAAACAACACACATTTTTTCTCTTACAGTTCTAGAGGTCAGAAATCTAAAACCAGTCTCACTGGATAAAATCAAGGTGTTGGCAGGGCTGGTTCCCCTGCACGCTCTGAGGGAGAGAATCTGTTCCCTGCCTTTTTTTGCTGTTTGCAGGCTCCTTCATTCCTTGGCTCATGACCCCTTCCTCGAATAACCTCGACCTCTTGCTTCCATTTTCACATCTTCTACTACTAACTCTGATCTTCCTGCCTCCCTTTATAAGGACCTTTGTGATTCCACTGGGCTCACCCAGGTCATGCAGGGTAATCTCTCATCTCAAGATCCTTGACTAAATCACATCTGCAAAGTCCCTTTTGCCACTTAAGGTAACATATTCACAGGTTCCAGGGATTAGAATGAGGACATCTTGCAGGGGTGGGGGGCAGGGGACGGGCATTGCTCAGTTTACCACACCTGCCAAGAGGACTATGCTTCATTCCGTTGGAAGTGCTGTGGTTATCAAAAAATCATTATATTACAGTAGGGTCTCTTCCCAGATTTTCCTTACGACAAACTGAGAAGGAGTGGATCGAGTTCCTGGGCAGAGTCAGGAGCCTTGAACTTGAGCCCCTATGTGTTCTCTCATGTTTTCATGTATAAAATAGGGTAATAAGATGCTACTCTGAAG
>NW_007780976.1:0-3048 GCF_000696425.1 Galeopterus variegatus
TCTTTCTTTCTTTCTTTCTTTCTTTCTTTCTTTCTTTCTTTCTTTCTTTCTTTCATCTTTTCAGTAAAAATCACCAGAAGCCATTAACTTTTAGCTTACAAGGCCAGCAGTACAATATGTCTTCACTATCCTACCTGAGGGATTTACCAAGTCTCCAGCTCCATGTCATAGTTTAGTCCACAAGGACATGGTTGCCTTTCCTTTCCTTAAGATATCACATCAAATCAATAGTATTATGCTGATTGGACATAGTAAGTAAGTAGTAGAAATTACTCTAGATTCTAGACATACTGATAAACATTTGCATGTCAGGCAGTATGAAATAAATCAGACAAAAATTCAGGGGCTTCCACCTCAGTGAAATTTCTAAGGGTCCCATCAGTGGAGGGCATATCAAAATATTCCTTCTAAGGTGAAAGATAAGTTGTATATATGGTACCTCTCATAACCAAAAGAGAGGATGTGCTTATTGGATTGATTTGGATTTTGGAGGCAATATATTTCTCATTTGGTTGTGCTATTCCAGCTACCAAGTGGTTCTAACGTGTGCTGGGTTTGAGTGGGGTCTAGTTCTAGAGAAGTCTCTGCAACAGGTCCAGCACATTATGCAAACTACTCTCCCACTTGGGCCATATGATTCAGTAGATCCCACAGTGCTCAAAGTGTCAGTGGCAGATAGAGATGCTATTTATAGCCTTTGACAGACTCCTATAGGTGAATCATAGAGCAGACCCTTTGGATTTTGGATCAAAGCCATACAATCCTCTACAGATAATTCTCCTTTTGAGAAACAGCTTTTTGCTTGCTAGTGAATTTTAGTGGCAACTGAATGTTTACCCCAGGCTACTAAGTTACTATGTGATCTGAGCTGCCATCATGAACTGGGTTTTGTTTGACCCACCAGCCATAAAGTTTGGTGTGCACAGCGGCAGTCCAGCATCAAAAGGTAGTGGTATACATGAGATTAGACTCAAGGAGGCCCTGAAGGCACAAGTAAGTTATACGAAGAAGTGGCCCAAATGCTCATCGGCCCTACTACAGCTACAATCTCTTCACTCTTCAGCCCACATCTATGGCCTTATTAGAGAGTTCTCTACAATCAGTTGGCTGAGGAAGGGAAAACAAGCCTAGGTTGCAGATGGTTCTGTGCAGTATATAGGCACCAACTAATAGTAGATAGGTACTATAGTCCCTTTTTGAAACATCCATGAAGAACAGTAGAGAACAGTTTCAATAAGCAGAACTTTGAGCATTGTGTCTGGTTGTTTATTTCACCTGAAATGAGAAATAGCCAGAGGTTTGATTGCATACCAATTCATGGGATGTAGTCAGTGGTTTGGCTGGTTGTTGGCCTGAAGACTAGGTCTGCTCAACTCAATGGGGGAAAAAATTCCTTCCTGTCTTGCCCTCTTGCTCTTTTTTCTTAGATGATGGTGCATGCACCTTCCTCAATGAGTTTTCATAGAATTGTATTTGGTTCACCTAAGATTATAAGAAATATAAGGTATAGGAATCAGACATATGATCTATCCTACCTTAGTGAAGTTTTGCTTTAATGTTGGAATCAAAGTCACAAGAAAGAGGAGATGGGAAAATGGAGAGCAACTGTTTAACGTATAAGAGGTTTTACTTTGTAGTGATGAAAATGTTTTGAAACTAGATACAGGTGGTGGTTGCACAACATTGTGAGTGTACTAAATGCTACTAAATTGCTTACTTTTTAAAATGATTAATTTAATGTATGTGAATTTCACCTCATTAAATTAATTTTTAAAAATCATAAGAAATATTAAGATGTGTGTATTAGTTTGCTAGGGCTGCCATAATAAAATACCACAGACTGGGTGAATTAAGCAACACAGATTTATTTTCTCACAGTTCTGGAGGCTAGAAGTCCAAGATCAAGATTTCAGCAGGTTTGTTTTCTTCTGAGGCCTCTCTCCTTGGCTTGCAGATGCTCACCATCTGACTGTGTCCTCACGTGGTCTTCCTTCTGTGCATGTGTATCCCTGCTGTCATTTTCTGTGTGTCTAAATTTCTTTTTCTCATATGGACACTAATCAGATTGAATTAGGGTCTCCCTAATTGGCTACTTTTAACTTAATCACCTCTTTAAAGGCACTATTTTTAAGTGTCATAGTCACAGTCTGAGGTACTGGAGGTTATGGTTTTAACATATGAAAACTTATTAGTGATGAAGCTGGACCCCAGGTCTATCTGACTCTAAAGTCTTTGTTCTTCCTAATATTTGTTGTCTATACCATGGGGAGATGGTACAGGCAGCATAACAATAAAAGCTACTACAACAACAGTGGTCAAGGCTTTTAATTGATAATCAAAGAAGTTAGAGCAAATGTCAAAGAAAAAAACACAAAAACAGAAAAAAGGAAAACAAATAAAAACATCAATAGAACGTCTATAACAGTACTTCAAAAAGTTTGTGGAAAAACAGAATTAAAAGATAACATGATTTTTTTATGAGCTTTTTGAAGACCTCTCATATAATTGTAATTGTGTGTGTATATATATATATATATACACACACACACATACACGTGTTATAATTAATGTATGCCAGACACCTCACTAATATCTTTATTTGCCTTGATTCATGCACCTTCTCTGTTCTATGAGGAAGCCAATCATTGTTTCTTCTGAAACAGCAGAAGGTTTATATATATTTTTTAATTATAGAGAGACAAGTCTCATAAATCATATTTTTCTCACACATAAGCAAACTTGCTTACATGTCAAAATGCTTTATGCTTTCTTCTTACCATTCTGCCCTCAAATCACATATTACAAATGGTCACATTGTAGAAAGGCCAACCGATTATGTCATGGCCCTGTACTCCATCAAAAATCACTCATAAATTAGGAGGGGGGAAATATGATAACATGGCATATGTAATGATTCAATTTCTTTTTTCTCTTTAAGTAAAGGCTATATTCGTAGCTTAGCTTTGATTACTTATTATTACCATTATCCATTCATTTTCACATTAAGTGTAATTAATTTTTAGCAGAGTTTATGACCCTACAGCGACC
>NW_007780977.1:0-1555 GCF_000696425.1 Galeopterus variegatus
GGAAGAGTTAAGACGTAGCTGGGGAGAGAATAATATAGGGAAAGCCTGCTCCTTCTGAAGCTTGCTGATCATCGGGAGAGATAAAGGAAGGAGTTGTAAGGAAGGAGTTGTCAGGAAGTCTGGTTCCCTGTGGACTTCTCCAGCTTCTCCCCAGAGATGCAGGGCAGACGAGGCCAATGCTCAGGGCACCTGGGGCTCTTGCACCCACCCCTATCGAGGCCCTGGAAGCCCCCACACTCCTGAGCCTAGGTTGGTAAGTGGGGCCTGCGTGTTCCTTTGTGGCATGGATTCTGAGTTGAGACCTCAGCGCACTGCTGCAGTGAGGGAAGGTCTCAGTCAACCTTGAAATGAAGCTCTGGGCCTGCAGGCTGGGTGTGGCTGCATCTTGGTGTTTGACAGACAGCAGAGACTGAGGCAAGGCCAATCCGCCAGGTGATGCCAAGATGCCAAACAATGCGTCCCATCAGGCACAGGCTTCAGCTGCAAACATCAGCAGCACGGGAAATGGTGGCCGAGAGCATAAGGGACCTTCCCCAGAAACCCGAGGACTTTGTGTCTGAGGATCTTGCCTCTCCCAGGAGACCAGTGCTACTCCACGTGTAGTCCCTAGATGGCCTCCAGTCTGTGACATTTGTTACCTGTCACGACAAGATAAGTCCAGAAACAGAAAGGATGAGTGTAAAAACTTATAAAGCCATCTGACAGAGTCATTTTATGTCTGTTCAGCCTAGTCATAAAAATGTGAGCTTGAATTTTGCATGTCTTTTTTTATTTCGTTTTTTTTTGGTAGTAATTTATTTTTCTTATAATTTACAAAATATCCACTCGCAACATATTAGAAATTTTAAAACAAACTGGTTTTTCACCACAGAGAGTTTGAGAAACGCTGCCAGAGACCACACCAATCCCACATGCCCAGACGCCATCTTGGGAGGAGACACGAGGGGAGAGCTATGGGCATTTCACCCAAGGGAAACCTAGCCCCACCTGGAGACTGTTTATTAGGTCAGACTAAAAGCTCTAAACTCTGCCTGGTCATAAAGCTAGTGTTTTTTCTGCTAGCCAGTGGGGGCGGGGGGTGCATGGGGGAAGCTCAGAGTCACTGAAAAAATTACCTTTCTCTACACATATTATAAGATGTGATGTGATTAAGATTTGTGACTCCTTTATATAGATGTTTGGGTCTCCCACAATCTGGGTCCAGGTTTTCTCTCTAATTTAGCACCCATCACTTTCTTGCATGAATCTCTCACATACCCAGGGCTCTCCCCCCAATTCTTTCTGACTGTGTAGAGCCTACCATTTTCATTTTGTAGCGTCTACCACGGCATCAGAAAGGGAATCTGTCTCAAAGAGTGTCCATTCATTCATTGGCCTATGGTATCACATCGTAAACCTCAGGGAGCGCTGTTTGCAACCCAGCTCACCTCCTGGACCTACATAAGACTGACATGGTTGACTCCCCACTCTGAATCCCACTGGCCAGCTTTCAAGTTCACCCACAGCTGTGGTGGGCCATTCCCTCACATGATGACAGCTTCCTATCTCAAGCACC
>NW_007780977.1:2414-3048 GCF_000696425.1 Galeopterus variegatus
TTCACCCACAGCTGTGGTGGGCCATTCCCTCACATGATGACAGCTTCCTATCTCAAGCACCTGTGCCTCTGGCTTCTCAGGAAAGGGCTTTCTCAGGGGCCTCCGAAGCTTGGTCAGCCCTCATGCAGGGCAGCCCAGAGGTGCCAGAGGTGGGTCGCCCAAAGGCATAACTCTCAGCCTCTGAGGGACAGCAGTTGGTGGATCAATGTCCCAGTTCCCACCACTCAGAGGCAGAGCTCTGACGTGCCTTCTGTACAGTTCCTTTGAGGGCTTCCGTGGGATTGGGCTGCAGCTGTCACTGGAGTGGTGACCAGCTCCTGAATGCTCCCTTTATTAGCTGCCTTCCTTCCTTGTCTTCCTTCTCCACTCCCTCATTCCTGCTTCTTGGGATCACTTTCCAGATAAACTGTCAGAACCCAAATCCTTGTCTCAAGTCTGCTTTCAATGGGAACCAAAAAAGGCACCATCACAATGGGCTATTTGTTATTACTCATGTGTGTCCTGACCCTTGTCCTGCCATTGTCGGTGCAGAACCAACCTGGTTTCCAAATGGAAGGAGCATGTGGACCTGACCCAGGAGTGGACCAAGGGCCAGGTCATATGACCAGCATTTGGCTTTAGAACCCAGGAAGTG
>NW_007780978.1:0-3047 GCF_000696425.1 Galeopterus variegatus
CTCCACTTTGAGGGCATCCGTGGAGCTGAGATGTTTCAACTCTGTTGGTGTTGGTATGCTCATTTTTAGATTTTTTTTTCACCCATGTAAAATAATACAGTACTATCACTGATGGAGTTTGGATGCATTGTCCCCTCCAAAACTCATGTGGAAATTTGATCTCCAACGTGGCAGTGTTGGAAACTGATTGAGTCATGGGGGCGGATCCCTCATGAATGGATTAATGCTCTCCCTGGGGGAGGGGGAATTAATGAGTGAGATCTTGCTCTGTTAGTTCCCATGAGACCTGATTGTTTAAAGGACCTTGGCACCTCCTCTCTCTCTCTCTCCCTTGCTTCTTCTGGCCATGTGATCTGCTTGTACCTGCCGACTGTCTGCCACTTTCCATCATGAGTAGAAACAGCCTGAGGCCCATGCCAGATGCAACTGTCCCAGAGTCGTAAGCCTAATAAACCTTTTCCTTATAAGTTACGCAGTCTCAGGTATACTGTTATAGCAACACAAAACGGACTAAAACAATCACTAAAGGAAAATAGAAAAATAGAAACAACCCAAAACCTTCTAGACCAAAGAGCTCATCTCATTTCTTCCCCATCTCATGTGCACACCTGCTCTTTCCACCATAGTAACTGGAATTGACACTCGCATTTGCACTGTTTTTTCACTTGATATTACATCATGTTTCTTCTTTGACACTACACATTTTTTATGAAGCTCCTAATCTGAAAATTGTCATCGGAGCATAATCTCTAATATTGAAAAATTAGAATGAGCCCAAATGTCCAACAATAGGGGAATGGCTAAGTAAATTATGATGCATTAATTTGATATAATATTAGGCAGCCAAACACTTGTGAAGAATGGTGTTTTAGGAAGGGTGGGATTTACCACAATGATTACTTTTGAGGACAAACAGAACAACTCATTTAAAAAGAAACATGTTGGTGAATCACAATATGTTGTATATGTATGTATTTATTTATCCTTATGTTTATTATTTATCCCCTGCCTGTTCCCAAGACGTAATAACTTCGTATAGCATACATTATACGAAGTTATACGATTTATTGATTAACGTTACTTTTAATGTGTCTGAGCTTTTTCCTTTAATATCATTAAAACATTATCTGTCATATGAGCAACCACAAACATAAAATACCCCAATAAATTTAAAGACACGCTGTTTGAAAACAACTAATTTAGAAATAAACGGAGAGCTATTCCACGTTCCCAGAGAGGCTCACTCAATTTTGTGAAACTTACGATTTGTCTCAAATTAATGTATGACTTAAGCATAGTTCTAACCCAACTCTTAATGTGATATTATGCTATTTGGCAAAGTGACTCTAAAGGACATCTGAAGAAAGTCAGAATAATATCCAAGGCAGTTTTATAAAAGATCAGATCACAGGAGGGGGACTTTTCCTATCATACAGGACATTTACCATACACCTAAAACAATTTAAATCCAGTGGTGCTGATGTAGGAGATAGAAAATGTAGTAGAAAGAGACAAGCTATTTTTTAAATTTTAATATACGAAAGGATAGTGGTTCAAATTTGAAGTTAAAATGATTATTTGTTAAATAGTACTCTGAAATCTGGTTCAGGGAAAAATCAGGTAGATACTCACCTAACATTGTATGTAAATTAATTTAGAGAGAATAAAGCTTTGTCTATGAAAGGTGTAGTAATAACAAGAACTGTAGACCTATATGAAAACACGTAATAACTTCGTATAGCATACATTATACGAAGTTTGTGTTTCTGGTCTTGGGATCCCTGGACGCATGAACATATTTCATCTTTTCCTCATACGGGAAACAAAAGAAAGAGGGAAAATAAAAATCAAAAGAATGTGCAGGTGGAAAGATTTCTGGACCATAAGAATGACCTTCTTGTACTCTATCCTTGAAGCACGATGTTGTGAGTAGAGGGTACTTTTCCCTCTGGGCATGGTTTCCAATTCTGTGTACTTAGTAAACATGCTTGGGTTTAAAAAACAAACACCCTATCTCTGGGCCTCAATTCAGAGTTTGATTTGATAGGTTTGGGTGGAGCCCGGGCATTTCTGGTTTTTATTTATTTATTTTTTTAACTTGAGGAAATAACCAAACATGGGCATGACTAGTCATCTCTGACCTTGAGGTATTTTTTAGTTGTAGAGGGTACAAGTAATAATGGAAAATATCAGATCAAATTCTATGATCTCAGTTTCTCTCTGGTAAAATAGATTAGAATTCTGTAATGTACATCTTGGCTTTATGACTACCTGCTTCTAATTTCACAGTACTTTTTTGTTTTAGTTTTTTTGTTTTGAATGTAGGATAATGTCTGGTGAGTCACGCATTAATGACTGAGGTGGTTTGGAGTAAGGGTTTTGGGGTATATAGGTCTGTAAATCAAGGATGGCTCTCCGGAGGAGAAAATTTGTGAAACAGATGCCAAGGCAATGGTAGTGGAGAACCGGAAACAAGGAGAAGAGAGGCTCCTCCAGTCTCCTGTGGAGACCTCCAGCAGGTGTCCCACCATTTAAGCCCAAGATCAGTATAGTTTGCAAGACTTGTACTGAACGCCTGTTCCATGGCGCTGGGGATACAAAGACAAGTACAGCATGTTTCTGCCCTTGTAGGTCTCAGTCTGGTAGAGAGAGACAATCAGATGAGCATTTCCATCGAGTGTGGGAAAGGACTGTTATGGAGGGCAGCAGTGACTTTCATGCTGGCACAAAGCAAGAGCACCTAAGCAGCTGGTGCAATTGTGGTAGGCACACTGGAGTAGGAGGTATCTGATCTGTGTTCTGAAGAACAAGAGGCTTTGCTGAGGGGGAGAAGGAAGAAGAAGATCATTCCAGACAGAGGGGTTTTGTGTGTAGAATGAGTTGGAGCAGAATGCCTGGAACACTGTAGACCCTCAGAAATAATCCCTGCCAAATAAAGGAGGGGAGGGAGGGAGGGAGAGTGGGAGGGACATGTCCCGTTCATTTCATTGGAATACAAAGTTCTAGGGGCAGAGAGCTAGAGATGACACTGGACTTAATGAGTGACT
>NW_007780979.1:0-270 GCF_000696425.1 Galeopterus variegatus
TTTGAGTGAGGGAGAAAGAAAGATGACTTAGAGACCTAAAGCAACTAGTGCTGCTTTTGAGGAGTTTGCTCTTAATGAAATAGCAAAACAAGATGTTCCTTGACGGGCACATAGCTTATGCTTCCCTGACTTTCATTCACTTTAAATTTGCACTAAGGTAAACGGATAACTTTCCCTGCCATTCCTACATCCCAACCATTCTGAGACTTACATGGGCCATAGTTGATAGTTACAACCAGAGTTATACAATTTTCTTAAAGACCAAGAGTC
>NW_007780979.1:1806-3047 GCF_000696425.1 Galeopterus variegatus
TGGTAAGTATTTGTGTAACTAAACGTATCTAAACAGAAAATTACAGTGAAAATACAGTAAAGTGATAAAATTGGTACATCTGTATAGGGCGTTTGCTGAGAATGAAGCTTTCAGGACTGGAAGTCAGTGAGTGAGTGGTGAGTGACTATGAAGGTCTAGGACATTACTGTGCTCTAACGTAGACTTTATAAACACGGTATGGGCCTGCCCAGTGGCGCACTCGGTAGAGTGCGGTGCTTGGGAGCGTGGCAGCGCTCCCGCCGAGGGTTCGGATCCCATATAGAGACCGGTCCGCTCACTGGTTGAGCGCGGTGCGGGCGCGACACCAAGGGTTGCAATCCCGTTACCGGTCACGAAAAAAGACAAAAAGGAAAAAAATAAAATAAAATAAATAAACACTGTAAACTTATGCTCTACTAAATTATGAAAAACAATTTTTATTCAATAATAAATTAACCTCAGCTTACTGTAACTTTATAAACTTTTAATTGTTTTAACTTTTGACTCTTGTAATAACACTTGGCTTAAAACACATTGTATAACTGTTCAAAAATATTTTCTTTGCTTATTCTTATTCTATAAGCTTTTTTCTATTTCCAATTTTTTTTATTTTTTACTTTTTAAACTTTTTTGGAAAAACTAAGATGCAAACACACACGTTAGCCTAGGCCTCTAGTGTCATGTTGACCAATATCATTGTCTTCTATCTCCACATCTGGTCCCACTGGAAGGTCTTCAAGGGCAATAACACGCATGCAGCTGCTGTCATCTTTTATGATAGCAACATCTTCTGGATTATCTTCTGAAGGACTTGCCTGAGACTGTTTTACAGTTAACTCTTTAAAAAAATAAGCAGAAGGAGTGTACTCTAAAATAATGATTTAAAGTATAGTATAGGAAATACATAAACTGGTAACATATTTGCTTATTATCATCATTCAGTATTATGTACTGTGCACATTTGTGTGCACTATACTTTTATATGACTTGAAGCACAGTAGGTTTGTTTGCACCAGCATCACCATAAACACGTGTGTGATACATTGTGCTATGATGTCACTGGACAATAGAGATTTTTCAGCTGCATTATAATCTTATGGGACCACTATCGTAGATGAGGTCCCTCATTAACAAAAATGTCATTACGTGGCTCATGACTCTGTGTGTGTGTATGTGTGTGCACGCACATGCATGCACGTATGTTTCACAAAAGCATTTTATTCCATACATCTTCTTCCAAC
>NW_007780980.1:0-974 GCF_000696425.1 Galeopterus variegatus
TTAGACATGACAATTTACATTCCTCTGGAGTGGAATACCTAGGCCATATGGTAGATCTATACGTAATTGTTTGAGAACCCTCCATACCATTTTATATTAAGTGAAATAAGCCAGGCACAGAAAGATAAATACCACGTGTTCTCACTTATTTGTGGGAGCTAATAAAAATAAGTAAATAAATATACAAACAAATAAATGGGGAGGAGGAATAAACAAAAAGAGAACACAGCAATCACAACAATTCCTTGAACTTGTTAAGACAGGTGAACAGATGTGATGTTGATGTGGGGGAGGTGGGAGACAGAGGGGAGAAAGGAGGAATTGGTATAGGGACACAAAAATCAACTACATTGTATATTAATAAATTAAGAGAAAAAAGTTTTAAATGTTCATGATAGAAATCAAAGAGAGATTTTTAAAAATAACCATGCTTACTCTTTTTAAGGAGATAACAGACAAGATTAAGTATTCTGGAAGATAACTGGAAATAATAAAAATAAAACATATCAACTTGAAAAATATAACTGAATTTTAAAATGTAATGGTTGGGTTTAATAGATTTTACTACCTGAGTATAGAATGTTTCTATAATAAATACCTAAATGTGGGAATACAGGCAGAGGGTGAAGAATAGAAAGAATTTCAAGCCCATGATAGAGTCTAAATTGCCTTGAATAGACAGCAGAAAACTGGACTTGTAGGTTGCTTCTATTGGAAGTCAGAAGTAAGAAGGAACATATGTTTAGAAAATAAAGGATAGGGAATCTTTGTTTTGCAGTGGTGGAAACCTTACCAAAATTGTATCCTTTTGTCATGTTGAAAGCAGAATCCATAAGTTATAAAACTGGATATATAGCTAAGGAGATTTCAGAGGAAAGTGCTGAAGGTCCCTCCTGGCTTCTTGCTGCTTGTGACTTGATTGCTTGGGCTTGTTTTCTTGATTTCTTTTTCTGTTAGTTTGTTGTTGGAGTATA
>NW_007780980.1:2766-3047 GCF_000696425.1 Galeopterus variegatus
TTTTAATCTGCTATGATCTGAAAAGATACTTGAAATGATTTCAGTTTTTTAAGATTTGTTGAGACTTGATTTGTGACCTAACATGTGGTCTATCCTGAAGATAGTTCCATGTACTGATGAGAAGAAAGTGTGTTCTGTAGTTGTTGGATGAAATGTTCTGTACATATCTGTCAAGTCCAATTTGTCTAAAGTGTAGTGTAAATGCTCTGTTTCTCTGTTCATTTGTTGCCTAGATGATCTGTCCAATTCTGAGAGAGGGGTGATCAGGTCACCAACTGTCC
>NW_007780981.1:0-3047 GCF_000696425.1 Galeopterus variegatus
AGCACAATCAAAGCCATGGCTACCAAGAGGTGGAAGTGGTCCAGTCAAAGCAGAAGCAGACTGGTCAAGAGCAAAGGACATGGCAACAGTTTGGGGGGGATGCTCAAGGCATTTTGCCTGTTGACTTTCTGGAAGGCCTAAGAATGATAACATCTGCTTATTATGAGAGGGTATGAAGAAAGTTAGCCAAAGCTTTAGCAGAAAAACACCTGGGACACCTTCATGAAAATCCTTCTCCACCACAGCAATGCTTCTGCTCATTCCTCTCATCAAACAAGGGCAATTTTGTGAGAGGTTTGATGGAAAATCATTAGGCTTCCACCTTACAGTCCTGATTTGGCTCCTTCTGACTTCTTTTTGTTCCCTAATCTTATAAAATCATTAAAAGACACACATTTTTCTTTAGTTTATAATGTAAAAAAGACTACATTGACATAGTTAAATTCCCAGGATCCTGAGTTCTTTAGAGGTAAACTAAATGACTGTTATCATCTCTTAGAAAAATGTCTTGAACTTGATGGAGCTTATATTGAAAACTAAGTTTATATTTTTTATTTTTATCTTTTAATTTTATTTTTCCATGAACTTTTTCAAGTCTCCTCATAGCATACCACAAAATCTTAGAGTGAAGCTGGCTGTGAAAAGCAGAAAGACAGAAAGAAATTAAGATTTTATTACATAGCAATAATAATAAATAGGATTTATTAACAGCTTATAGGCAATATTCTAAATGTTTTACAGTTATTGTAACATTTAACACATGTAATTTTTATTAGGTAGGAGCAATCACAATTTATATCTGAGGAAACTGAGGCAAAGTCACTCATTATCTATAATAGCTTATGAGTAGACAAGCTAGAATTGGAACCTCAGCATTCTGACTCCATAGCCTGTGCTCTACCATAAAATAAAATATTTTTTAAAAGGCAAATAAAAGAAAAAAGACATTATAATGTTGAAGATATGAAAAAAGTGAAAAGATATTTATAACAAAGACAGACAAAATATTAGTATGACAAGTGACAAAGAGTCCTAACAAATAAGAAAAACCTCAATAGAAAAAAAATGGGCAAAGAATAGAAATGGAAAATTCATGCAGAAAAAGTGATACAAGTATTCAGTAAATACCAGGAAACATATCCACTAGCACTAGTAATCAAATAAATGAAAACAAAAGTAAAAACAAATTATAAATGCCAGTTATTTGCCTGGAAAACATGAAAATAATGAATGACACCCAGTGCTTGTGAAAATATGGGTAAATAGCAACCCATATGCATAGAGAAGTGGAAACTGGAGGACAATTTTTCAAAATATCCAAAGTCAAAATTATCACACCCTGAAAACTTCATATTTCACATAGAAATTTATCTTAAAGATATATCTAGACAAGCAAATGTAGATGAACTTTTATCACATGTTATTTATAAAATGAAAAAAAAATGAAGCCACCTTAAAACTCCTCAAGAAGAGATGGGTAATGAATTTTTGAACAACCATGTCATGAAATGGAATCTGCAGGCATCAGAATGGATGATATAAATCTATTCATACTGACATTGAAATGTTTATCCACTATATTTCTGAATGGAAAAAGCAGGTTGTAAAACATTCTGTAGTATGTGGTCCTCTTAGTATAAAATTGTATGGTAATGCATTGAGAGCATCTGAAAGGATATTCACATTGAGATTAACTGGTTATAGTTGGATCAACACCTCTGTATCCTGCAGAGACAGAGAAATTAATTTTTATTCTTTATTACTCCATGTATTATTTTACTTTTTTACAAGAAGGATTCTTTTTGTAAAAAAGAAAATTTGGCTTTCTGGTTGTGGCAGCATGAAGACATTGGAGAATCCTCTCCAAAAAAAATAAGTATAAATCTGGACACAATTGTTAAAAAAAAAATTCAGAGCTGTAAAAAGTTGATCAATGGCAAACAATAAGTTGAGAAGCATTTATTCATGAAAACTTACCAGTGTTTTGTGTAAGGACAGTGTGAGTCTGCCCACAGCTTTCTTTACCTAGCACGCTTCCTTCACACACACACTCACACACACAAAGATCCACACACCCAATCAGTTGGTATAATCATTTTACAAGGGTGGGGCTAGTCAAGAAACTCAGCAGCTTTGCTGACAGCAGGGTTGAACTTGATTTGGAGCAGAAGGTAATAACTCTTGGATGGCAATGTAGTTAGTAAAAGTATTAAACTTGTTAGGAAATAAATGGTGAAAACTTTATGCTCAATTAGATTGAGCTTGCCATCCCAGTCGAGGGAAAACCCCAGAATGAGAGAGCCATAACACTGTATAAGGCAAATATTGTAGCGTAGTATATGTTATGCTTATAAAACATATGAAAAAATATATATGATAATAATAGTAGAAAGTAGGGAACAAAGTTGTTATATTTTACTAGAATTAAATCAGTATTAACCTGGTCTAGAATGTGATCATTAAGATGAATAGTGTATACCAAGAGCAACCACTAAAAAAAAAAACCTCAAACATATAGAGGGAAAAAAAATAAAAATGAAAGAGGAGACAATACTACTAACATTACAGAAATAAAAAGACTTAGGGAATACTATGAACAACTATGCCAAATAATTATATAGATTAGACAAAATGACAAAATTTAGGATGGACACAAGCTATCAAAACTGACTCAAAAAGAAAGAGAAAGTCTTAAGAGACCTATAATAAGTAAAGAGACTGAACAGATAAGTAAAAAACTACCCACAAAGAAAAGCCATGCCTAGATGGCATCTCAAATTCTACTAAGCACTTAAGAAATAATTAATGCCAACTCTTCACAAACTCTTCCAAAAAACAGAAAGGGAGGAAAAAATTCCCAACTCATGCTATGAGGCCAGTGTTACTCTAATACCAAAATTAGAAAAAAAGACATAACAAAGAAATAAGCTTCCGGTCAAGATGATGGAATAGACAGACCCCAGCATCTCTCTCCCACAAATCAATGAATTTACAACTATTAAAAAGCAATGACAGCCAAGCTGGGGCAGCTAGAGCTCAGGGGAAGA
>NW_007780982.1:0-1443 GCF_000696425.1 Galeopterus variegatus
ATCCAAACCATTGATCTTGGTTTTACAATACTTTGCTCTAACCAGCTGAACTAACTGGCCAGCCCCTCATTGAACTTTTAATACTAGAGAATAGTACTGAGGTAACCAAAGGTGTGAAATGGGGAGGAAGAGGTGGGTAAGGAAGGATTTGGTAAAGGCCCATGTAATATGATTACATTGTATAATGTTGAATATACAACTTATCCTGATTTGAGCATCACATATTACACGTAGGTATTGATATTCAACTCTGTACTCCACAGATATGTACAATCAACTATGTTCAATAAAAAAATAAATTAAATAATAGATAAATAAAATCTTTGGAGGGGTTGAAGAATCTGACCTGATGTTGATCCGTTTATGCACAGCCTTCTTTTGTTATCAAAACACTGCTTAATTTAAACTTCACCCAAATCCCACCTTTCACCTAAATCTTAAAATTAAATTTTTCCTTAGTTTAATGAGATGCCCCATGGTTCCTCTGGTGTTCAGTCTCCCTCATTGCAACAAGTCAACTTTGTTGAATTGCAGGTTTGTCCATGGTGGTTCCTGGGCTGACTGGACTAGGTTATTGCAAAAACAAAACAAAACTAAAAACTAAAAACCAGCAAAACACACTAAATATCCAACAATAAGAGTACAGGTAAATTATAGTGTATCCCTAAACTGGAACACTATGCAATAGTTAAAATGAATGAACTATATCTATATTCATCCATACAAGCAAGTCTTGGACCCTAATGTTAAGTTAAAAAAAAAATGATTAGAACAATGGTACATCTCACCTACCATCCACGTAAATTAAAAATAAAACAGAAAACATCACTACCTATAATCTTTATATAGTAAAACTATACATAACTTTACCTTGAATGGAAGGACACCATCTCTCCTTGAGCTGGGGAGGAGAATAGATGGCTAAAGAGGATAGGACTGATACGTGGGACAGATGTATGAAGCTAATGCACAGCTGATAACATAATATTTTCTTTCTTTTATTAAAATATTTAAAAGCAAATATGAACTAATATAATTTTTTAATAATTTGGAAGTAATAGATACTTGGGAGTCTCTACATTACTCTTATTACTTTTGTGGATTTAAGAAGTGTTTACAAATTAAACAGAAAATAGTGGCAATAGTGTCTTGTTCCTGATAGAGTGATAATGCTTGTGTCCCCCTTCATTATGAGATTAATATTTATTTTTTATCGTGTTAAGCTAACATATGAGAATTCCAATTTTAAGGCTTTAAAAAATCTAGCTGTACATTATAATCTATCAAATGTATATTCAGCCATTTATAGGGATGATATTAATATGGTGAATATACTAATATGGTGAATTTATTAATAGTTTTCCTAAGTTTGAAAAATTCTTGTTGGGCCGGCCCGGTGGCGCACTGCTACAGTGCGCTGCTTGGGAGCGCGGCGGCGCTCCT
>NW_007780982.1:2469-3047 GCF_000696425.1 Galeopterus variegatus
TGCGATCCGTTGCCGGTCATGAAAAAAGACAAAAAGGAAAAAAAAAAAAAGAAAAGAAAAATTCTTGAATCCCTGGAGTCGTCCCTGCTTAGTCGTGGTGTATTTTTAATGAATACTCCAGTTCAGTTTTTCAGTATTTTCTCTTATTTTTGCATAGGTATCTATAGGTGGTTTGTTGGTTGTTGGTTTTTTTAATGTTACCTTTGTTAAGTATTACAGCTGAGATATTCTAGCTTTGTAATATGAAGCAGAATTTCTACATTATTTCTATTTCTACATTAACTGCAGCAATTTATTATTAGAATTACCTCCTATTTAAAGATTTGAAAACACTAACCAGTTAGAACGTGCTTTTGGGGGCCGGCCGGTGGCGCACTGCTACAGTGCCCCGCTTGGGAAGTGGCAGCGCTCCCGCCGAGGATTCGGATCCCACATACAGACCGGCGCTCACTGGTTGAGCGAGGTGCGGGAGCAACACCGAGGGTTGCGATCCCGTTGTCGGTCCCGGTCCGGTACCGGCGCGACACTGAGGGTTGCAATCCGTTGCCGGTCATGAAAAAAAGACAAAAAAAAAAAAA
>NW_007780983.1:0-385 GCF_000696425.1 Galeopterus variegatus
AAAAAAAAAAAAAAAAAAAGAAAGAAAGAAAGAAAGTAAAAATACCTAGACTAGCCAATACATCACTGAAGAACAAAGTTGGAGGACTCACACTATCTGGTTTCAAAATTTTCTATAAAGTTACTGTAATGAAGAAAGTGCATTATGGGAAAAACAATAGGACATATTAGAGCCCAGAAATAAACTCATACATATAGTCAACTCATCTTTGACAAAGAACCAAAGGCAATTCAGCGGAGAAAGTATAGTCTTTTCAATAAATGATTCTGGAACAAATGAACATCCACATAAAAAAAAAATTAAAATAGATAAAGACCTTACAACTTTCACAAAAATTAACTCAAAATGGATCATAGACCTAAAGGTAAATGCAAACCTATAAAAC
>NW_007780983.1:2019-3047 GCF_000696425.1 Galeopterus variegatus
AGTCTAAATATATTACAAATGTATGGAACAACCTTTCTGAAAAAGGTGAGGGAAGATGTGCTGACTTAAGTAACTTTAGAAATGTGTGGACTCTGGGGCCGGCCCGGTGGCGCACTGCTACAGTGCACCGCTTGGGAGGGCGGTGGCCCCCCCGCCGAGGGTTCGGATCCCAAGTACAGACCGGGTCCCGCTCACTGGCTGAGCGAGGTGCGGGAGCAACACCAAGGGTTGCGATCCCGTTGCCGGACACGAAAAAAAAAAAAAAGGGAAAAAAAAAAAGAAATGTGTGGACTCTGTAAGATTAAACGCAAAAGATATTATACATAAGCACTGTGCTTTAGTTCGTGAAAGTGTTACTCACGGAGATATGGGTTAACAATTCTGATACCACTGTAAATGTGTATTGGAATTGAACAATTAAGCAAATGGTTGGCAGATAGTGAGGGCCGGGTTTTTTCAGTGTTGGAGTGGGAGGTTACAGATAAGCAAGCAAAGAAGGCATATGCCATGTGGTAATGGAAAATCAGTATGAACTCCTGGTTACCTTACTACAGAGACATATGATTACATATAGAAATGCAGATGCCCCTCGACTTATGAAGGGGTTACATCCTGATAATCCCATCACAAGTTGAAAATAAGTCAGAAATGCATTTAATACCCCAATAAACCTATTGTACAGTTAACAAATTGGCCATGGGTTAGCATAAATGCATACATCTCCCTGGTCTGTCAGTTGACAGGGTTCAGAAGCAATGGCACCATAGTAGCAATGAATATACCCAGTGCCCAGATCTTGGTTTCCGTACTATTCACCTGTGAAAGAAATGAGGAATGCTTGGATAAATGGCTGATTCTTGTACTGGGTCAGAAAAAAACACAAGATAAGCTTGGAGAAACTTGTAGTGCTGAAAAAATAAGAAAGTGCTAAAAAATCAAAACAAAACAAGACACAAATCAAACACAATTTCTGGTATATGTCAAAGGGACACAAGAGCCAAATGAAACAGATCCCAATGGCCAAAGCT
>NW_007780984.1:0-752 GCF_000696425.1 Galeopterus variegatus
CTGTATCCTCCTGACTCCAAGGCCCATCCCTCCAATTTTAAAGAAATGTTTATCCCTAATGTCCAGTCCAGCTCTTTCTCCAATCCTATAATCTCAAGAAAATTAGCTGGTGGATCCCTAGGCACTTTCCATCAGCAGTCAGTCTTGCATTAACCTTTCGGACTCAGAGGTGCCACACTCTTCCACTCCTAGGCTAAGAACAGAAAGGAATTACAATCCAATTGACTCCATGGGCTAAAACGAGCACCTGTTTAGCTATTAACTCTAAATTAATATTTTCATATCAATCTTCATCCACCATGCGGCCGCTCAGAGCTGTGTCCTCCCTGGGTGAGCCTGGGGCAGACAGCTCCAGGGGGAGGGAAGGGTCAGAGGAGGCCCAATCTCCCAAAGTCTAATGAATTGCTTTGTCAGGCAGGAAACTGCTGCTCAAAGAGAGCTTCTCCTTCCAAGTACACAGGCCGTCCCCGTTCCTGATACCTGAGTCTCCAGTGGGGATGTTGAAAAAGTGAAGTTTTTCCCATGATCAGAAATGCTGTTGATGTTCTAATGCAGTCATTGGAACATTTATTAATAGTTCATGGAGGTCAACCAGCACCTGCAACAAGAATACCAGTTGACTGACGTCTTGTCATGGTCCCAGGCAGACTTGGTATAAGTCTAGTTTGGTATCCGTGCGGTGGGGTAGAGGAGCTGGGAACAAAATTTGAGTGCCTACTGTGTACCAGACATCCTGGCTTATTCAATTCTTG
>NW_007780984.1:2740-3047 GCF_000696425.1 Galeopterus variegatus
CCTGTAGATAGAAAGGGAGATATTTTGGAATGGGGAAGAAAGGAGACTTACTATTGCCTAAACTACCTAAACAATATTGCCTGCTTGTAAGGTGAGCTCCAAGCAGAAGAATGTGAAGGTGTCTTGACCCCAACACTGTCACACCCCCAGCCCAGTCACTCGGTGACCTCTGCTGGCAGCCCCCGGGTAATACACAATTGGTGCAGTTTGTTCAAGAACCCTCCTGGGAGAATGTTTTTGACCCAGCAAGGTGTCTTTGGGCACCCATTGCCCACATCCTACTTTCTCTATCATTCTCCAGTAAAAA
>NW_007780985.1:0-473 GCF_000696425.1 Galeopterus variegatus
AAGGTTTGAAACAGAATTTAAGTGATGTGATGTCTGAAAGGCACCTGGCACAGGGTCTAGTGTAGAGCAGGTGCCTTGAATGGTAGCTTCTTCCTCTTGGAGTCCAGAGGAAGCCTGGGACATCTGTGTCCTTTCATCCCCATATTACTTACAGATGGGGAATAAGGTGAAGACAGGTGGGGAGACAGGCAGCGTCAGGTTCAGGGGTGGAACCCAACATTCGACTCCCAGGTGAGGGTGTCTTCACTCTAGTGCAGAACTGCTAGTGTTGATGATCATAAACAATGAATTTTAAAAAAGGCATGGGTGTGAAAGAGAAAATACGTGGCAGTATCAATTAATGAATAGTAGTCTTGGGGTGATTGCTGACTGAATGCATGATGGGACTTTCTGGGAAGGGTCCTCAACGGTCATGTGTTTATAACTAGATGGGTGGGCAGGAGGAGAGTGGGTGTTGGAAGCTTCTGGAAGCC
>NW_007780985.1:2319-3047 GCF_000696425.1 Galeopterus variegatus
GTTGCGATCCGTTGCTGGACACGAAAAAAGACAAAAAGGAAAAAAAAAAAAAGAATTTAACTTGAAATTACCACCTGATCAAATAGTCATGGAGAAGTGGAGAATAAACTACATGCGTACACACACTCACATGCTCACACACACATGTGTGCGCGCACACACACACACACACACACACACACACACACTGGAGTTTATTATTACAGTTCTTCAGAACCCAACACCACCTGAATCCTAATTTTAACATCACCTTTGGGTTGTAATGCAACTAATTAAGGGATGTTTTGAAAGAGGCTTTCTTTATGCACTCATGGCTATTTTTCTTAATTAAGGGTATTAACTTTGAAATTTTTAACACTGCAAGTCATTCTGACTGGCTAAATTGACCACTTATTAAATGAACCAGAGGCCAAGCACTATAAATAGTGGTTTCAGTTATTATATGAGATTTGTTGTGTAAGAACAAAATTGGGAGATCTCAGATTTTTGCTCTTAGAGGCTGGACTCTAGAAGAATTCTTAGAGGATTTGTTATATAAAATATTTCTTATAGTTCAAATGTAGGGAATAATTAAATCCATTTGCCTTCCTGAGAATGCCTATCCTTTGACCCAGAAAAAAGAATAATAATTATTGATGATGGAAACTTACTTCAAAAAGGGAAACTACAGGGCTGGCCCGGTGGCGCACTGGAGAGTGCGCCAGCTGGGAGTGTGGCGGCGCTCCCGC
>NW_007780986.1:0-300 GCF_000696425.1 Galeopterus variegatus
TGCCCCAGGGAGAGGGTGTGACATTAGATAAAGGGGCTCTCTTCTGCCAGAGGACTCAGCTGAGAGTTACCAGCTGCCAGCACTCCCAGGAGCTAGGGGAATGAGTGTCTCAGCTCCTCAAGGAGATCTGGGCAGAATACCACAGCATCCACCACATCAACAGCACAAGCTCCACCCTAGAAATCCACTCCACAATTGCCATCCAGCCCTGCTTACAAAGTTTAATACTCAGCATACTCGAGAAAATGTTGCCTATTTCAGCTCCACCACTTACTGTGTGATCTTGAATAGGTAACTTAA
>NW_007780986.1:2416-3047 GCF_000696425.1 Galeopterus variegatus
TTGCATTAGGTTGTTTTATTTATTTATCAACCCTCATTTTTACTCTATATTGTAAGCCTTTTAAAGGCAGAGACTATGTCTCAATCTTCTATATCTTCTGCAATAGCTTGCACTGTGCCATGCAATTGAAAATGTTCAATAAAGGTGGCTGAATTTATCAATAACACTGTCCCTCTGACAGTTTGGGACTGTCTATTCATCCTTTTATCATTCCTGTGCTTCCTCTCTCACCCCTGCTCAAAGGAGTCAGAACAAAGTGACCTCAGCTATCCCTTGAAAATACCAGGAGATCAAAGGTTAGAAATTTGACACTCTGTTTGTAAAAGATTGCCACCTCTCTGTCTCTAAGAGTTTTAGGATTTTAGATCTCAAAAGCCCTTTATATAATATTCAAGTCAGGGGTTAAGCAAGTTGCCCAAGGTCACATATTGAGTTAAGGGAAGACATAGGACTAAAATCTAATGTGAGGATGAGATTTTCTGTTGTTTAATTCTGTTGTTAGAAGTAGTAGTAGAGTTTTTCTCTGTTTGGGTCTTGAGCTGAGTTGTTCCAGAAGTATGATTTTTTTTTAAGTATAAGCCTAAGAATATTAATCTGCCATCATTTATAAGAAAATTTGAATTTACTTGTA
>NW_007780987.1:0-659 GCF_000696425.1 Galeopterus variegatus
TGTTGTCAGGAATCTCCAGAAGGAGGAGATGTGAGAATAGTGGAGGGCAAGGCATGCAGGAGTAAGTAGTAAAGGGACTGATGCATTAATTCAACACATACTTACTGTTTCTTATGTTTTTTTTCCTCATTCTTATCCAGGCGCTGGGCATTATTTCAGGAGTTGGGGGCAAAGAAGTAATTGAAACAGATAGAAAATCATATCCCCATGGAGCTTATATTGTAGTGGAGAGAGACAGGATGTAAAAAAAAATAGAGAAACATAAATTGTGTAGATAAGTGATAGGAGGAAAAATAAAGCTGGAAGGATGGGTAAGGAATGTGGGGTGTCAGTTTTCAATAGGGCGGTCAGGGAAGGCTTTTCTGAGAAAGCATTTCAGCAATGACTTTTGGATGTGAGGACTAAGCAGTGTGTGAGAATGAAAGGTCCAGGTGGAGGGAAAAGCCATTGCAAAAGTCATGAGCTTGAAGCATGCCTGTGTGTCTGCAGACCAGCAAGAATATATTGGGGTTGGAGTCAGGTGGAAGAGTAAGAGGTGAGGACAGAGAGGGACGTATGGCAGCTGCCTGTGTCCATTCACTGTTTCTCTAGTTCAGATGGGGTGGCTTAAGCTGATTTTTGCTTTAATAAGCTCATTCTGGATAAAATACTGAGATTGG
>NW_007780987.1:2727-3047 GCF_000696425.1 Galeopterus variegatus
GTGCTTCTGCAAATACCTGGCTTATAAAGGTTTAAAGAATTATTTTACTGATTGCCCTAGATTTGTAATATACATTTACATCTAATCTAAGTCCACTGTTATTTTCATTTCATTTATTTATAATTATTTATTTACATTTTTATTATTAGCATATTCATTATTACAAATAGTAATTTTTCTTTGTGCCCTTTACCCGACCAATCACCTCCCAAACCCTTCAATCCCGCTCCTCCACCTCTGGTATTCTAAAAATTCAATGTATTATCCTTCCTTCCTTCCTTCCTTCCTTCCTTCCTTCCTTCCTTCCTTCCTTCCTTCCT
>NW_007780988.1:0-927 GCF_000696425.1 Galeopterus variegatus
GGCAACACTGTCATCATTTATAAAGGAAGTGGTGGTGTGGATTTCCACCAGGCCTTTAGCAATCACTGCCTGTATTTGAGAAAGGGCTTCCCAGCTTAGAGACATAGTCTGGGCTTGGCACAGAATACGGCTAATGTGCCCATCTGTAACAGGTGACTCAGGGTGACCTCATCCTCTTTAGCATAACGCAAGTCCACTGAGTGGCGTCAACTTGAGCTTATGACCATAATCCCAGGAAAGTCTGAGAACAGAAGCAGTGGGGTCGGGCTGGTCAGCCCTGAGCTCAGGGTTTTGCCCGGCCTTGCTGTCTGCCTTCTACGCTCTTTGTCCATCTGCATCCTGGAAACAGCAGGACGGCGTCCTGCGACTATGAGTGACGCCCATGCCTGCTCCACATGGTGACAGGAACAGCCCCTTATCCCTTTTCATTTACATGTAATTCTGGAGCTGTTTCCCTGTAGTCAGGATGCATCTGTACAAGTCAAAAGGCAGACGCTTGTTCTTTGAACAATAGAACCGAAAATAGTTAATAATCCATTGCAGCTGGGTATAGAAACTCTTCCAAGTGCTGTTTATAATTTACAGTTAATTAGCCTTCCTCTTAAAAAAAAAAAAAAAAAACTTGAGACCTAATTTCCTGTCTGATACACATTGCTTTTGATAGCCATTATTTTTAAATGTGTTTTCACTGATATTAGGAAATAATAATGCAGAATATTACAGGCTGATCAAGAGGGCTACTGCTCAGTTAGGATTTTCTTTGAAAATATGTGTCGTAATGAGCTTTTTTGCAGTTCATCATAAGAGCAAATATTATTTTCATCGCATAATTTTAAAACTAAAGCCAAGCAATAAAAGAAATGTTACATATAATTTTAAGCCTATAATTTTGCTTTGTGGAGAAAAACTCTACCTTTCAGAAGAGGA
>NW_007780988.1:2172-3047 GCF_000696425.1 Galeopterus variegatus
CATATAATTTTAAGCCTATAATTTTGCTTTGTGGAGAAAAACTCTACCTTTCAGAAGAGGACAAAATAAAGTCAGCACTTTCAAGAAACGGTAAATACAAACTGTGGTAAATCTCAGCTGGTAATTAAGTGCCTATCCAAGTAAAATTCTAATTTTGGAATCTCAACTACTTTTAACTTTCTGGTGAATATTAACAGAATGGCCAGCTTTTGGCACAATGCCAGGAAGAAAACTATAACTTCTAAGGAAATTAAAACTCATCGTGGGGTTGCTAATCCATTTTAACTAAGACTCTAAACCGATCACCGTATAGATTACTAAATTAATATCAAAGTGAGTTAGGGTATTACGTTGGAACGTTCTTTTTGAGATGGAACATGCTTGAGGAGCTGCATCTAAGTACCAGGGCACAAATGACAGGCCGTCTCCAGGGCTCCCTGACGGCCGGCCCTGGGCCTCTCGGAGCATGTTATTTGGTTGGATCACCTGAGGCCTGCCGGACGTCCCCACTGGCCAGGCACGACAGCCACAGGTGGTGGGAGAGGGGTGAGAAGAGGAGAACGGGGTGGGACAACGGCAGAGACAACGCCACCCCTTCAGAATTCCCCGTGGGCTTCTTCACTTACCAGCTGTGTGGGCTTGAGCACACTATTTAAATTTTCTTCCCCTTTTATTTTCTTAAGGGAAAAATAAAGATAATGGTAGTATCTGCCTGGAACTATTGTTTCAAGGATTAAATGAGTGAATACATCTACAGCAGTCACAACAGCCGAGGCAGTTGTTAAGTGTTCGCTGACGGCTGAGTGTTGCTACAAGGGCACTGCAAAAAGCTCATGCAAGGGTTCGTGTTCTTTTAATCCCATTTTTTTTTTTTT
>NW_007780989.1:0-3046 GCF_000696425.1 Galeopterus variegatus
GGGCCTTGACTAATTTTTTATTCAAATGTAATAAAACAGATTAGAAAATATCAGAGTGCAATATATGTAATAAGATTATTGGTCCAGGCCTGGCCAGTTAGCTCATTCATTAGTGTGGTACTAGTAACACCAAGATCAAGGGTTCGGATCCCAGTATTGGCCAGCCGCAAAAAAAAACAAACAAAAAACATTGGTCCATAGAGAGAAAGTACATTGGTGGTTGCCAGTGGCTGGGGGAAATGGGGAGTGACTGCTTTAATAGGTTAATAGGTATAGCGTTTCCTTTTAGAGTAATGAAAATGTCCTAGAACTAGATAGAGATGGCAGTTGCACAACATTGTGAATGTACTGAATACCACTGAATTGTACACTTTGAAATGGCTAAATTTGTTATGTGAATTTCATCACAATTAAAAAAAGAAAGACCCCGTACCAGCCAGCTGCCAAAACCAAAAAGGAATATTGGTGGTAGGAAAACATGGGTTTGAGTTTTATATGTGGGTGTGACTATATTAGGTCAACATATAAAATATATTTCCTCCCGCAGATGACAGTCAATAAGTTTGAAAAAGCATTGTCTTATTACATTTGATCCACTGAGGGCAAACCCTAAAACAGACTCTATGCTAAGTCTTGAGGTGAAGAATACACACCCACCCACCCATTTCTGCACAGCCCAGAGTTTTTAAAATGGATAAGAGGAGGGCTAGCCAGTTAACTCAGTTGGTTAGAGCACGGCGTTATAACACCAAGGTCAAGGGTTTGGATCCCCGCACAGGCCAGCCACACACAAAAAAAAAGATGGATAAGGAAAATAAGACAGCACTCGTTTATCGAGTCTTTACTGAATGCCAGACCGTATTCTAAGCACTTTATATGAATTAACTTCTGTAACCTTCTCAACACCCATAGGAGGCAGGTAGTATTATTGGCCCCATGTTACAGATGAGGAAACCAAGGCCCATACACAGCAGATATAAAGTCTTGGAAGGAAAAGAAAGCACTCTCTGAAGAACTCATCCTTGACTCCTCTCTCTCTCTCTCCCCCGCTCTCTCTCTCCCCCCCACCCTCTCTCTCTCAAATTCCACATCCATTCCATCAGGAAGTCATGTTGGCTCTGTCTTCAAAGTAGATCCAAAGTCTAACCACTTTTCCCCACAGCTGCCTGGAGCTGCCAAAGGCTGGGAGAGGGGCCGGCCAGTTAGCTCAGTTGGTTAAAGCAGTGCAGTCTTATAACACCGAGGTCAAAGGTTCAGATCCCCTACCAGCCAGCTGCCAAAAAAAAAATAGAATACTCTTAATATTACCAACCATATATCTCTGTTTGGGGAGCCAAAAAAATCAAACCACAAATACATATAACAAGAAAATAAAATATTTGATTTTGACCAATTTTTCTTTTTAGACTTGAATTACTCTTAGATTTGAATAAATGGTGAATTAAAGTAGTTAGTGAGAATGAGGAGGCAGGTATTCCTGTCTCAATTATAGTTATACCCAAGGCATTCCTGTTTTAAGGAGCGAACCTGTTTTAATAATTCATATTTGCTTAAATTAAAGTATTACTGTCTAGAAATGAGTAAATAAGTAAAAGTCTTGGAAGGAAAAGAAAGCACTCTCTGAAGAACTCATCCTTGACTCCTCTCTCTCTCTCTCCCCCGCTCTCTCTCTCCCCCCCACACTCTCTCTCTCAAATTCCACATCCATTCCATCAGGAAGTCATGTTGGCTCTGTCTTCAAAGTAGATCCAAAGTCTAACCACTTTTCCCCACAGCTGCCTGGAGCTGCCAAAGGCTGGGAGAGGGGCCGGCCAGTTAGCTCAGTTGGTTAAAGCAGTGCAGTCTTATAACACCGAGGTCAAAGGTTCAGATCCCCTACCAGCCAGCTGCCAAAAAAAAAAGGCTGGGAGGGGTTGGGCATGAAGTACAGAGGGGAGAATTGGCAAGACAGACACACACCCACATAGGTGGGGATGGGACCAATTTCTGTAGTCTTACAAGCCTCTCAAGGAGCTTGGACCAAGTATGGAGGGACAAATAAGACTTCCTGGATGAGGCGAGGAGGTTTCCAGGAAAAAGAGGGAAGAAAGGGTGTTCCAGAGAGCACAGCATGAGCAAAAGACCCAGAAAAAAGGAAGGAACTTCAGTGTGGGTGGAGTGGCATGAGAGGTGGGGAGAGCGTGAGGTGAGGCAGGTGAAGCTGGCAGGGGCCAATCCCAGCAGAGGGTCAAACACCAGGCTGAGGAGCTTCAGCTGTGTCACATGGACCCTGGGAACATAAATGGTTTCAAACAGGAGGAACAGGAGTAGACTATGTTTTAGAAAGACCCAGTGGCTACATCAAGAGGGGACAAGACAGGAGACAGAGAGACCAGAGAGGATACAGAACCTGTCTACTTCTCAACCCCTCTTCTGCCCACCCCCCGGTCCTGTCCACCATCATCTTTCACCCCAATTTTACAGCAGCCACCCCAATCCCCCTCCCCCCCGTTTCTTCCTTATATGCAGCCACAGTGACCCTGTGAACACCCGAATCAGATCCTGCCCTTCTTCTGCTCAGAAGTCACCTGTGGCTCCCATCCTACCCAGGGTATAAGCCAGAGTCCCCATGGCCCACTGACCCTAACTGATCTGCTTCCCCCCACCCCGACTACATCTCCTGCTGTACCCCACCATCACACATGCTCATACTCCACCCCAGCCGCACTGGCCTCCACGGTCTCCCTCACCCACGCCAGGCATGAATCTTCCTCCAGGCTTTTGCACTTGATCTTCTCTCTGCCTAGAACAATTGCCCCAGATCCCCACGGGACTCCTTTCTCCTCACCTCCTCCAGGTCTTTGGTCAAATATCACCTTCTCAGTGAGGCTTCCTTCATCATCTGTTTAAAATGGCACTTCTCCACCCTCCCCACCCCTCGTTGCCCTGCTTTATTTTTCTCCACAGCTCTTAACTCCCTAACTACTATATAATTTACTTATGTATCTTTTTTTTTTTTTTTGTCCTTTTTGTGACCGGTAAGGGGATCGCAACCCTTGGCTTGGTG
>NW_007780990.1:0-252 GCF_000696425.1 Galeopterus variegatus
TATAAAACCAGTAATATCTTCTCCCAATGGTATTTATTATTCAAAATAAAGTAACTGAGAGGGTACCCTGTAATGTGAGTAACTTTGTAAAGATTTTAATTTAAGGCAATACCTTTTCTGAGAGAGTATATTTGGGAGTGGGGTGGGTAAAGATGTTGCCTTATATTTTGTTATATCCAGTAACCATGAATTGCATGAGAAACTGATTTGCCATATAGTGGTTTCCAAAGATGAGCAGATTGAGAACTGTCT
>NW_007780990.1:2065-3046 GCF_000696425.1 Galeopterus variegatus
GGAGGCCCTGGTGGGGGTGTGGGCAGGTGGCACAGGGAGGGGAGGGCAGCCAGTGAGGGGAGCCGCACCAAGCAAGTCACCACTGGGGCAGACGGGGAGCTCTAGGGACAGTGGAGAACCCATGTTCCCCAGAGGGCCTCTGGGTATTGATGGAGAGGGTCTCTGGGGAAGGGAGGGTGCTAATTCTCCCTGCACCTCCAGCCTGCCTCCTGAGAAAGAGTGGGCTCCAGTGGCCAAAGAAAGCCTTCAGGAAAGTGGGTGCAGAGCCTGGAAGTGAGAACAGGCCTGAGGGTGGCCGGACACAGCAGCATCAGTATTTCATGGGAAGGAGTTCAACATCTTTCCAGTGTCCAGGCCTCTCCCAACATCCAATATGCTGAAGGTCAGCAGGGTCCTTGGGAGGGGAAGGCTCATTTTCAACATGTAATTTTGTTAAACAAGTTACATGGGAATATAGGACAACAGCAATAGCACAACCACGGTTGCAGGTGGTGTGAAATATTGTAGTATTTGGAAGAAGTATGTACACCTTCAAGGACATGCTGGGGACCTTCCAGGAAGCATGCAGAGTGCCAGTCAATANATGTACACCTTCAAGGACATGCTGGGGACCTTCCAGGAAGCATGCAGAGTGCCAGTCAATAACCAGACACAACTGCAGGGTCAAGGATTTGCTGGGATGAGGCAATCAGGCCTGTGGAACCTCAACTTGACCCAAAGTAAGAAGCAATAAAAAGCTCAGGTTCATCAAGAAAGTTAAACACAGAATGACCATATGACATAGGAACTATACTCCTGGTTATATACCCAAAAGAACTGAAAAGAGAGACTCAGATACTTGTACACCAATGTTCAACTGTTGATTGCAGCATTATTCACAATAGCCAAAAGGCGGAAACAATCCAGGTGCCTATCAACAAATAAATGGATAAACTAAATGTGGTATATCCATACAATGGAAATACTATTCAGCCATAAAAA
>NW_007780991.1:0-657 GCF_000696425.1 Galeopterus variegatus
ATAAAAATATGTCTTATCTCTTCCAGTCAGTATAATTGTTTTGAACTTAGTCAACTAGTTAGTTATACCTAATTATAAGGAAAACTATAAACAGGATCTGCAGCTGGGTGTCCATAAGCCCAGCTAAAATGCAGGATTCTTTTACTGAAAGAAAGAAAATAAATGGGTACTGAAAAATTTGCAGATCCTAATACAATTAGTGAATTTAGTGGATAAAGGAGAAGAAATTGTAAAAAAAAAAAGAAAAGAAAAGAAAAGAAAAAAAAAGAAAGAAAGAAAGAAAAAGTGACAGATTTTGATATAGGGTATTGAGTATGGTGTTGATTGTAAACAACAGACTTGGAATGAAAACTGTTTTTTAGACGTACGAAGTTCAAAGTTATTATGGAGATTCTGGATATATATATCAAGAAGTCAATTGGACAGGTTATTTTGAAGCTTATAAGATCAACTTTACCTTAAGAAATATATTCGAGAGTCACAAAACTATGGATGATATTTAATTAAAGACACAATCTATTTTGGCAGTAGATGATATTACTTGAGGAAAAGATGTTGAAAAGAAGAGAAGACAGTTAAGATTATGATCGTAGTGGACATAGCATCAAGGAGAAATTAACATATCAAATCAAAATGATTATAATTTTTCCTGCCATC
>NW_007780991.1:2741-3046 GCF_000696425.1 Galeopterus variegatus
AGGCATTAATACTACCCATGTTTCATGAAGAAAACCAAGGTTTCAAATATTTCTGTAACTTATCAAGTTTGCAAAGTTACTGAATAGCAGAGGTGTAATTTGAACACAGATCTAGCTGATGTTAGACCACAACTGCTAATCAGTAATCAGATTAACCTTGTGTTTTGGATAAATTCGCCTTCTGATAACTAAGCACCAAAATGATATTTATCAGACACTCATAACATGGGCTTACACCTGATCGGAGAATCAATTCTAAAGGTTAAGAAGATTATGCCTCTCTAGTAAAGAAAGATTATGAAATT
>NW_007780992.1:0-948 GCF_000696425.1 Galeopterus variegatus
CTCAAGGGCACTCCATGTAGTTTCTTGGACTCTTTCTCTGTGTGACTTCTTCCTCTTGGGTCCTCAGCCTCATCGATTCTGGACACCTCAGCCTCTTCCAAACTTTGATCTCTGTCACCTCAGCTTAGCAAGATCACTGTATTTTGCTTGCTGTGGTCTAGAAAATGCCTGGAGAAATTCCAGACAACTATAGGCTTCACTTTTCTCAGAATTGCTGTCTATTGTGCAGTGTCTGGAAACAGTTCCTTCATATATTTTGCTTAATTTTCTGAATTTTCTCCCTGTAGGAAGTAAAATCCAGCAGTTACTGCATTGTGGCTGAAAGCAAATGTCTTCTTTCTGTACATCACTGTGTTTCATCAGTTTTGTAATATTTTATTATTTTTATTATCACATCATTACAGCAATGGCTTCAACTACAGAATAATTTGGGGAAAAACAAAGTAATTCTTGTAAGCATGCATCTGCTAAGGTGGGAAGAGTTGCATGGACATAATAGAGTGTAACCAGTCTACCATGCGTTAGCATTCAGAGTGTCATGGATATTAGCCCATAAGTTTTTCAGAAGAGATTATGAATGCTAGTTAATCAATTGAACTGATTAAGATCAATGTGGTTATGGGAGTTTCTATTATACCAGATAATTCCTAATGGCTATAACTCTTCTTTTGTAGAACTTTAGGCTTTTTAGAAGGCAGCTCATGAATCACCCTCTCCAGGAAGTTTTTCCTGACCCTATTCTCTGTCCTTATGTGTTCCTTTATTGGTTTACTTGTCTGTCTTTCCTGCCAACTGTGAACTACTTGAGGACAGGGCAGTCTTCATTTTTTAACTTTAACTGTCGGGTCCCCCACTTACCCGTCATAGCCAAGTGGGGGCGGGGCGGAGCGGAGCCTTAGAGATTGGCGTTGATTTCTTGAAGGGCCATATTGACCCAAGGGCTGTCAG
>NW_007780992.1:2822-3046 GCF_000696425.1 Galeopterus variegatus
AGAGCATTTTCCAATCTTGGGTTGAGCAGGGTTGGTGCGCTAAGCCCTGGAGGATAGTTTCTGCCCATAGGGAATTGGGCCAATCCTCTGCAACAGCCTTTTTCAGCTCTTTAAGGTCATGAGCTTCCCAAGAGTCCTTTTTCCAATGTAATCCTTTTTTACATGGGGGCAAGGTGTGGTAGGGGGTTTTTTGCCTTTAGCCTTGGGACATTGGCTTTTAAAAT
>NW_007780993.1:0-3046 GCF_000696425.1 Galeopterus variegatus
TACTGTAGACTGGGTGGCTAATAAACAACAGAAGTGTATTTCTCACAGTTCTGAAGGCTGGAAGTCCAAGAGCAAGGCACCAGCAGATTCGCTGTCTGGTAAGGGCTCACCCAGATTCATAGAAAGCAGTTTTCTTGCTATTCTTGCTATAACCTCACATGGTAGAAGGGGCAAGGAAGCTCTCAGGGGTCTCTTTCATAAGGTCCCTGATCTACTCATAAGGGCTCAACCCTCATGATCTAATCACCTTCAGAAGGTACTACCTCCAAGTACCATCACATTGGGGGTCAGGTTTCAATATACAGATTTTAGGGGTGACATAAATGTTCAGTCAATGCATCATCTATATTGCCAAACCCAGTGGGTGCATTTCCTTCTTCATCTTACTCTTTCTCTCAGTAGCATTCCACACAGCTGGCCATTCTCTCCTTCTTGAATGTCTTTCTCTTTTGGATTTTATGGCTTCGCTAGGTGCTGGTTTTTCTCCTCCCACTCTGACTGCTCCTCCCAGTCTCTTTCCTGATTTCTCCTCCTCTCCCCCAGCTCAGTGGTGGTGTTTCTGAGGACTTGGTCCAAAAGTCCTCATCTTTTCTCTTCTCTTCTTTCTCTAGATTCCCCAGTTTTCACAGACTATGAAATATCTTCTCTATGTTGATGACTCTTACATGTATATCTCTAGCACAGTTATGTCTGAATTTTCATCTCTTTTTATATTCACCTCTCTAGACATTTCCAAGGTCATGCATACTCCTTAAACTTAATATACCCAAACAGAATTGCTGTTTTGTCCTCTATAATTTGACCTCTCCATGTCCTCATCCTCAGTCATGAAGCTCCTTGAACAGACCACATTGGCACCTGCCTCGGATCCTCTGTGAAGATTGTTTCTTCCATCTGGAGTGCTTTTTGCCTTATTCTCCCCACCACCCCTTTCCCTTGGCTGGTGTGTTGTCATCTTCTGGGTCATGTGGTCAAACGTTACTATTCCAGAGAAGTCTTCCTTGACCATTTTATCTAAAGGAGGCCACATTCCCTACCTGTGCTGCCTTATTTTTTATGTCAATCTTAGGTTTTTACTAGTTACCACAATTGGTCACTCATTTATTTGTTCTCTTGGTTTTATCTGTCTTCCTAATTAGAATGTACCCTTCCTAGCAGGCACTCGGTAAATCTTTGTTGAACGAGTGACCTTGAAAGGCCCTTGGAGATTGTCTAGTTTGCTGTTTGCCAGCCTGCAGGCTGTGGACCCAGGGAGGACTGTGGAATTATTACCCTGGGTCCAAGAGTCCATAATGCACAAATCATTGCCTAGCTGTAGGAAAACTAAATAATAAATCTCACTCACATGTGTACTACTACTTTTCAAATGGTGGTGTTGTAATAAAATACAGATTCATTTAGGTATTACTAAATTCATAGGGCCCTTTTATCTTGATGTGTTTTCTTAGTGAATGTACGTAAAAGTACACTTTTATATAGGTTCCCTCCCACACTCAAAGGTTGAAAAACTGCTAACATAATTCATATGACTCCTATCTTTATGGCTGCAAAAACCAAGATCCAGAAGGATGAAGTTACTTGCTCAAGGTCACATTCTTCAGCAGGATGTAAAAGTACACTTTTATATAGGTTCCCGCCCACACTCAAAGGTTGAAAAACTGCTAACATAATTCATATGACTCCTATCTTTATGACTGCAAAAACCAAGATCCAGAAGGATGAAGTTACTTGCTCAAGGTCACATTCTTCAGCAGGAGGAAGACCTGGAGGGAGAGGGAAAGGAAAAGGTCAGGGGACTAGGGAGCCATCCAGCCTGGTGAGGAGGAGCATAGCTGTTTAGCAGGCGGTCCACGGCCTGGCTGTGCTGATGTGTGTGGTTAAAGGGCAGTGACTTCTTAGAGGGGAGCAGCAGGTATAAGGGCTGAGGAGCTAGCAACTGTGTGTCTGAAACCAAGGCTTAGCCCAGAATGGAGTGTGGTCTAGAGATCCTGGGACCTAGTGAAGGCCTGACGGCCAGGTGGAGGTTGACAGCGGCAGAACAAGTGTCACACGTGGGCAAGAACTGAGTGTTGCAATTAGAAAATCATCAAGAAAGCGTGGATCAAGACGCGTAGAAAGGAAATGGAGTGACTTCCAATGAGCCCCCTAGGGGAGGGGTCTAGACGGGAGAAGGGGTCCTTGTGACAGAGGTGGCAGAAATCAGTGTGAACCTTGGCGTTTTCCAGGCTCTGTGACATTGAAGACATCAAGCACAGGCTGGGCTGTGGCAGAAGCTCACTTCCCCACCTGACCCCGCGTGTCTTCCTGTGGCTGAGCCTTCTTCCCTTGTTGTTTCCTGACTCGGAGGGGAACTCAGACCCTGAAGATCGTGCTTGAGCCCTGGCTGCTCCCTCTGTCTGGAGGCCCTGCTCATCATCCTGATGGCCTTGGAGTGGCCCTGATGTCCCTGCTGCTAAATGTGCTGAGGAGATCCTGGCCTGCCTTTCTGGATGCCTGGAATACAAGGGAGCAAGGACTGGAGACTTCAAGTCAGATTCCTATTAGGCAAATTAGTCTGGCATGGTTAAATGCCATTAATGGGGAAGTCAGGTAGTTTCTGTTTGGCTCGCGGGCCTTGCCACTCTGGCAGGTTAGCAGATGTTTGCTTGAATAGCATTCCCTTTGTATGCAGCACTACATATCCATGCAGTGCAAATCATGTCACGCACGTTGCCACTAATGTTCACACCAGAGATAGTGAGCAAGGTTATAGATGAAGAGACTGAGGTTCAGGGAGGTTAACTGACTTGCTTGAGGCTGCTCAGTTACCAAGGAGCAGAGCCATTATTCCAGTCTTGTGTGGGGTGTCCAGACCCATGCTTCTCCTTCTCACAGGTGGACAGTGTTTCCAGGGATGCAGCCCCACCCCGTGACCCAGGCAAGCTGAGCATCAGATCAGGGCATCGCAGCCCTTCATACGTGTGGGAGAGCTGGGTGTATCACTGTGGTGCTTCAAATGCTGTACTGGATGGATGGCTCAAACTCTTCCTGTGGCTTTGAGGTTCCT
>NW_007780994.1:0-819 GCF_000696425.1 Galeopterus variegatus
GAGCATTACGAAGAGATGAAGGATGACACATCATAATTCAATGGGATGATAAAATGTGATGAATTTCTTAACCACCCAATCTTTCACTGACAGACTTATCCCTTTCTTTCTGATTCTGCTTGATTACACTGGCCTGTGGGATATCAAATGGCCCTGATATCCCGATGTTGGAAGCTACACTGCTGGCCGATCACTCACTGAGACATGAGATGAACTAGGTTATAAATAATCCCTAAACTTTTCCTAAAATTATCTGAGTTGGTTGTCTATACTATCCTAAATTCACCTACTATCTACAAAATCTCATTGATGATAAGGTTCTGGAAATGAAAGGTATATCTAATAAGGCTGGAAGATTTGAAATCCCTTGATGTAAGCTATTTAAGAGCTACTAGGAACCGTGAACACATCATTTCATCTAGTGTCATGCCTAACAGAAAGGTTCTCTGTGTTTATTGAATTGAATTAAATTATTAATTTTATTGTTAATTAATTAACAGAGAGCCAATAAAATGTCTTATATGATATGTGTAAAATTACAGACTCTTACTAGCTTAAATTTAAAATGTTGATTTAGATGCCTATTTATTGACTTAAAGTAATGTTCACAGTGTATTCCTGGATGAAAGAAGGAAAGTTCCAAAATATAACAAATACTAAGCCTCCATTTATGTTATCTAAGTGGAATACTGCATATGTATAGTTCTCCATGACCAAACAATTTGGAGGCCTTGTAGCATAGGGGTTGGTATGTGTGCTTTGGAATCAAACCACCAGGGTTTAAATTCTACATACCCATCCTATCAGTTGTGTAACTGT
>NW_007780994.1:2637-3046 GCF_000696425.1 Galeopterus variegatus
CTACTATCTAGAGGTTTTTATTTTATTTTTATTTTTTTATTTTATTTTATTTTTTTGCTCCGCAGCCACACCCTTCCCTCCCACCCCTCATGAGCTAATTTCATTTTTCTAACTTCTATTTTTGCAGATCCTTGCAGCTTTACCCCATCCCCCTTCTTCATCAATTCTTTAGAACTTAGTTTAGTCTTTTTATAAAATTTCATATAATTCATTATCAAAATGTCTAATAAAAAATACGTGTTTTCGATTAAGAGTTCTACAAATCTCTTGTTCTCTTCTGTAAGTATAACACTCAGGAAATACTTTTTTTCTTTTAAAGAAAAACAAAGTGCAGCTGCCATCTCCAGCTCCCCTGTGGAAAAAAAAATATTTTTAATAATAACTGTGATGTTTTCACTTTCAATATATA
>NW_007780995.1:0-616 GCF_000696425.1 Galeopterus variegatus
GTTACTGCAAGTGTAAGAAAGTATTTATTTGTTCTTTTCAGTGTCTAGCTCTGCCTTTCTCCAATTCTCATGATGTGAAATATTTCTTAAAATAAAGTGGTTTTAGACCTTCAACTTCCTGAGTGATGAGTCACTATAATTCAACACTTTGGACATCTTTCTTCCAAAAAAATCTTTCAAATATAACATAGCTTTTCCTTATACAAATAAAAATGAAGTCTCCCTTCTCCATCTCTAAAGTTCACCAGTCATTGCTGATCCAAATCCCCATTCTCCCTTAGGTTCTCATCCTGTGATTTCATATCTATACACTGTAATCTGTGAACTAAAATGAATATTTAACCATCACCAAACTGTGTAAAAATTAGTGGGAAGGATATAGAATATTTTAAAATTAATATAAAATATGTTAAAATATAGTGATATTTCTAGCACACCATAGATAAAAAATGTGGGTAGTTATCATCATTGTCCTTACTATTCCTGTTCTTCAGACAACATTGGATACTATGACCTCAATTTACTTATCTCATTTCTCAATAATTTTAACTCCTGGTTTGTACTATTCTTCCCAATTTTGCTTTAATATTAATTTTTACTAATTTCAGTATATATA
>NW_007780995.1:2486-3046 GCF_000696425.1 Galeopterus variegatus
TTTCTACCTAAAGCACAAGAGGTTCAAGGTAGCTGAAAAGAAACAGAGAAAAAGATACATAGGTCAGCGATCAAAGAAATATAGAGTTGTAAGATTTGTATCCCCCAAATAATTTTCTGCATTGTTTCTGTCAGAAATATATTAGAATTAAAAATATAGAATACTTATGGATTTTTGAGAGAATTGTATTTTCAAAAGAACCAACAGCCTGGGATGTTTAAGACCAGAAATGTCCACTCATGCCCCTTACCTTCCTTGTTCAGGAAGCAAGCTGAGTCATCTGATTTGTTGTCCAGGAGTAATTTCCAGAAGCTGAAACAGAGATTAATGAAAGATGATTCCCCACCCACAGGGTTAAGAGCAACTGTCCTGCAGATTTTTAGACATGACTGAAGTGTGTGTCAATGGTTTATTGGGAAATGTTTAACCAGCTCTCTGGGGAAATACGACCCCGATTTGTAGTTTTTGCCAATTCCCCTGGTATAAATATTCCCACCCTGTCCAATTTCAGGCTATCACTGTAATGTTAATTGACTCACAATTTTCCTGAAAATCTAACA
>NW_007780996.1:0-609 GCF_000696425.1 Galeopterus variegatus
CTGGAAATGCTGTATTGTGGGGCTTTGGCAAATGCTGTACAGATCACACTGAACAGTACCTGTTTTAAAAGCATTTATAAACTAGATTTTCTATGTAAATAAACCCAAATTATCGTTTTTTTCTTTATTCCAAAACATAATTAAAATAACAATATTAGACAACACAAAATAGACTTGGGGATAAAGAGTTTAAAGTTATATAGATATTTTGATAATAGAAGAGTCATACACACCACTGCCCAAAAAATGTCCTAAAACATCATGCATCAGACTTTGCCCTTCTCGTTCCTAACAAATTGAGAAAAACTCCCTGCCTGGCATTCCCGGTCTCACTGATGTGACCCCAGCCTTCATCCTCAGCTGCACACCGCATGTTCCCCACACACCAGTCTTAGAAAAAAGACAAACTAATTGCTTTCTCAAGAGTACAGCCCACATTTGCTGCCCCCACGGGTTGTGCTGCTTCTGTGAGGTCCTGATTCAAAGTCTACTTCAACCTTTCCCTCTAGACACACCTCTAATGTCACCATCTTCTCCATGAAGTCTTTCCTCATCCTACAAACCGAAATGATCTTGTCCTCCTCTGAACCACCAGAGGTCTTTCTGATA
>NW_007780996.1:1989-3046 GCF_000696425.1 Galeopterus variegatus
TTAGGGAGTAACTGGGTAAGGGACACAAAAAGCAATTACATTTTGTAATGATGAACATGCTAATAATATTGATTTGATCATCACGTACTGTACATGAATAATGATAGTCAACTCTGTACCCATAAATATGTATAAATAAAAATAATAAAAAATAATTTTAAAAAGTAAAAAAATAAAAATCTATCCATTAATGTTCTCCATATTTGCCCCATCAACAATCTCCCATTTTCTTTCTGAGAACATGCTCTTTCGAAGTGGAAGTAGCATGGCATTTGGCATCAGTCTCTATGGGCATCCAAATACCATATCCACATTTTTTTGTTTTCAGATATTTGTAATTATTATCTGAATCTCAAATGTTAGTTTGAGATAATATCTCCTGGAACAGCTGCTCTCAGAAATACATGTAACTATGACTATTCAGTGCCCAGCACAGTGTAGGTACTCAATAGTGAATAATTAATTCCTGTTTCCCCTCCTAGGTTCACCCTAAGTGGAGAATCATCAAAATCTTTGGGCCAATGTGTTTTTGTCTCTGTCATCTGCCACCATGGATAAATGGTTACAATCTGAAAAGTGCTATCTCATTTAAATAAGAAAGAATAGTAATTACCAAAGGATGAGTTAAAGACTCTACTGATTATGGTTGTGACCAAATCAATGACCTGAAAAAGACAGGCTTTTTGTCTTTTTCTTTTTTTAAAAAAACCCTTGAAAAATTCCTGGCTATTTAGTCTCCCAGAAAACATGTGCCTGGAAACCCAGCATCTGCAGAAAGTAAAAAGGGCAACAGAGCAATTTTCTTCTCTGTCAGCTTTTCAAATGGAGAAGAGACACACAAACATGAAGCTGGATTTGGGATTTCAGACAAATTTTAGCAAAGTACAATATAAAGGAAAAAACAAAGCAAAGCATTTTCTGGGGCAAGGCTAACACATTTCGAACCATTATGCTAGACCTGAATTTGAAGTCAACTATCACAGTACATGTGATAATCAAAGTGACTTTGAAGTTATCAAGAAGTTCCTTGGTTTGCTCATAGAATTCTATTTCGTGC
>NW_007780997.1:0-231 GCF_000696425.1 Galeopterus variegatus
AGGTTCCTCAGAAAATTAAAACAAGAACTACCATACACTCCAGCAATCCCTCTGCTGGGTATATACACAAAGGAAATGAAATAAGCATTCCCATGTTCGTTACAGCATTACCCACAACAGCCAAGGTATGGAAACAACCTAAGTGTCCACTGACAGATGAATAAATAAAAAAATTTTGATATATATTTACATTATTTATATTATACTTATATTAAATATATACTTATATTA
>NW_007780997.1:1975-3046 GCF_000696425.1 Galeopterus variegatus
GCTAGATAAAGAAATGTGGCAAATCTTGATTATTGATAAAACTGGATGTGGGTATATGGGAAGTCACTTCACTATTCTCTGTACTTTTGTGTATGTTTTAAACTTTTCATAAGAAAGAGAATTTATCAAACCTTTTAGCTGCTGATTCAAATGTCATGTATTTTTTAACATCTTGATATAGATTAATTTATACATTAACATGACATCATTTAATATCATGAGGGAAAACTTGACTTAATATTCCTCTCTTTTCTCATTGGGCAAGGACCTTACTATATTTCTTCCCTAACTCAGATTTTCTAGATGCAGTGGAGGACACTGTTTATTCATTCCCCAATCAGTTTTAATAAACAAGTACAATGATGAAAACAAGTATGTGGGGCAGGAGTACTTGGAAACTGTTATTTCTCCACTCAATTTTGAAGTACATGATGAAAACCTCCTATTGTCTCTGCCATATTCTGTCCCAAATGGGCCAGATCTGTGCCTGCATACTGTCAGGAATGAAGTCCCTAACTTCTGCAATAATACAGTCATTGTTCACCAGCATTCTGAAATACATTTAAGAAGGTTGCCTAGCATATGCTCCGAATTTTCACAATCCCAAAAACATGTTCTAAAGCCAGAGCCATTGAATAATTATTTGCACAAAAGGTTCAAAGATTAGACCAATTTGATATTACATAAATTATTATATTCGCTGGTTGTCACAGGCAGCGATTGCCCAGCATCTCACTACCTACCTTAGTGAGGATCCAAATACCTTTTCCCTTTGGTACCCCTGTGCTATGATACCACTATCCTATGAGGCCTTGGCATTATTTTTATTTGCACAGGACAGTTGTAATTTATGTCTTGTCCCAATATGATTATTAACACACCACATCTCACACAACCAAAACCATTCCCTACATTCAATATAATCAAACAAACATTATTCTTTTCCAAATGTACCCTGAGATTTTGTTTTTCCTTTGTACATTTGAGCATTGTTTTCTCTGAGTAGAATGCATCCCATGCCTAGAATTATCATTTTTAGCAAATAATCATACAGCATTCCCAGTTAAATTT
>NW_007780998.1:0-339 GCF_000696425.1 Galeopterus variegatus
ACACCCTGTATCTAACTGTTATACAGTGCTTCTCAATATTTTTGATGTAGGACCTCTTATTGCAATTCAAGCCTACCCTGGAAATCCAGCCCTTGCTTTGAAAGCAGAAAAGTCTGGATGAAGAGGGAACTGCAATCCCATTATCCTGCCACTCGGTGCCCTTCCATCTCTCTCAGGCCTGTGGTCCCTGAAACACACACCTCTCTGGGGTTTCTTAAGAACTCCTGGGAGAGCTCAGTGCTAGAAGACCCCTTCTCAGACATGGACTTCATCTGATTCCTGCACAGGCATCTACCTGGGCGGAGTCCACTCTCCCCGATACACTGCATTCCAATTTTG
>NW_007780998.1:2405-3046 GCF_000696425.1 Galeopterus variegatus
GTTGTTGTCTGAAATCCTACAATATTTTTTCTCCTGATTTTCAAATTTCTCGTGTGTCTCCTTCTAATCCATCACACCAGATCGCAGATAGAAGGAAGATTAATACTACTAGATAAGACTGGGTATGAAACAGACATCGATTGAGTCACTTAAGGCTCCTGAGGTGTGGATATGAAAGGAACTTGCCAGAACAGATCATGGTGGTCTGCCACATTTACTTACTTCCTGTCCAAATGGCCTCTCCCATTGGTTCATTCCTCAGTCTGTGAAATGTTTGTCACATTTACAGGTAAAAAGAAACAACTAGTAAGTGTTGTAGTCTTTTGATTTTACTGTTCTATTTTTCTGTTCTACCTTGCTGAACTGTGGGGTCAAGCCCTCGAGATCAAAGTAAAAAAAAGTAAAAAGTATTATCTCACCCCAGGTTCCTACTAAATGTATTTGTTCATCATCAATGTACTGCATATGAATATATTGCGGTAAACAAGTTTTTACTTTATTTAGTTAGAAAATTATTTCTTTTTATACTTTGTCACTTGTGTGTCCTGCCTGACTAAGCTTTCATATAAGATTACCAGGCCATCCAAATGTGTGAGGTGGAATGAAATTTGGATAATCTGCCTTGAGATTTTCTGATGCTT
>NW_007780999.1:0-673 GCF_000696425.1 Galeopterus variegatus
ACTTTCCTCAGAATAGAGTCTCTGTAATGCAGGCCTCAGAAATGAGAGGGTCTCCGACCATCAGAGCAGGATCTATGAGGAAGAAATAGAAAGTACAGACAACCCTGTTGTGATCGGTGGAGGGATGCATTGGAGGCAAGCAGAGCTCCACTGACAGTGCAAAGCCCAGGCGAGCATGTGCCCATCCAATCACACATCCGTGCTCTGAGTACCTCTCTGGTCGAGGAGCAAGAGGAGCACTCCCACCGTGCTCAGGCGCAGCCCCACTCTGGGGACAACTGGAGCAGGTGGTAATAAGACACACTCTTTCTCTGGGCCCATCTGAGCAGATGGAACCCACCAGCAGGAGTGGTTGGAAGAGACCAAAGCAGGAAAGAGATGGGGGGAGAAGAGGGACACCATCCAAGACTAGATTTCCCAGCCTGGTAGGGACCACCATCTCCTGGGAGGTACAGTCACCCAGGGGCCCAATGGACCCAGACAGTCCTGGAGATACCCAAGTTAGGACTAACTGGGGACTGGCCCTTGAGCAAACCAGAGAGGCCAGCAACAGGCCTCCCCCGTCTTCAGGGGTGGGAGTGGCCATGGGATCAAGGCTGCTCAACTCATCCAGGGGCGGGCCCGTGAAACCATGTGTCTGTCAGCCCATGGGAGACTTTTCTGGGAATCTGAA
>NW_007780999.1:2464-3046 GCF_000696425.1 Galeopterus variegatus
TACAGGAACCCCAACTTTCAGAGAGACCAGCCTGGGCTCCTTGAGAACATCCACAAAAAAGTTGACGTCAGAAACACTGCTCTGCCAGCAACCTGTGCACCAACTGCAAAGAGAATGAAGCTGGTACCTACGAGACATTCCCTGCGAATCCAACACATGAACGCCAAGAAAGAAGCCAACAGCAAGTCCCAGGGGGAAGCCCCAAATGTCCAGGGACCCAGTAACCCTCAGTTGTCCATCTTCCCTGGGGGTACCCGGTCTAGGGGCAGTGTTGCTAGACATCCCATAGGAAATCGTCCCCCTCAAGAGTCAAATGATCTGAGCGAGAGGGAAGGCACCTCTGTGAATGTTAGGTTTGAGCCCAGGGTCGACACTGAGATGGAAGGTGCACGGCATCCACGCCCCAACCTCCCACTTTACCGAGGCAATAGTCTCCCAATGACTCTGTATTACACCAATTATCAAACTCGGACGGGTCTCCTCTTATTCTTTGCTCCCAGTGAGCCGCCCAACGAGGAGTAGGAGGGCTGATTACATGTGTGCATTCTGTGAACAGTTTAAGGACAATCCAGGTCCCTAAAC
>NW_007781000.1:0-709 GCF_000696425.1 Galeopterus variegatus
TCCTGTGTATCTGTGATAGTTATCACTATTATTCAGAATCTGGATCAATGACTCCCTTCAATATTTCATGCAAGGCTAGTTGTGTGGTGGTGAAATACCACAACTTTTGTTAGTCTGGGAAATGTACTATTTTTCCCTCATTTATGAAGGAGAGCTTTTCTGGGTAAAGAATTCTTGGTTTGCTATTTTTTTTCTTTTAGTGTTTTGAATATGTCACTTCATTTTCTTCTGGTCTGTAGGGTTTTGGNCTTTTCTTTAAGATCACTGCTTGGCATTCTTTATCAGACATTTCAAGGATTCCCTGTTCCATGGAGTCTGGCATGGGGCATTACAGTATTCTCTTGGTTGTGTCATTTCTTCTTGTCTGTTTGTACTTCTTCTATTTTTTCATTGACATTTGGTTATTTGGTAGAAAGTATACTTCTTCTATTAAACTGAGGTTGGCTTTGGAGTGGCCCTGGTTGCTACCATAGTGGTGAATTTTCTTTGCTAGACAGTAGTTTTGGTGGTGGTTGTGTTAAACCAACTTGGGTCTGGTTCCAGAATCTGTGTTCATAGAATGAGACCCCAGCACCACACAGTTTTGCTGGTCACACCTCTGCCATTCAGACCCTGTATCCTGGTGTTCCCCTCCAGGTCCAAGGGAGGGAGTAGGGGCTGCCTGTAGCTGCATGATTCTGCTGCTGCTGAGGTCACCTCAGCAAGGGTC
>NW_007781000.1:2371-3046 GCF_000696425.1 Galeopterus variegatus
AAAGTTTCAGGAAATATAGAATTAAAAGATAAGATGAATATTTCCATGGACTTTCTGAAGACCACTGATACTGTGAAGTATTATTCCACATTACAGAAGAAAAAAGTCATGATCTATAAAAGAACATGACAAAACCAGAAGACATTGTGCTAGTGAAATAAGCCTGTCACAAAACCTGCAAGATTCCAATTCTATGAGTACAAATCCTTCAGTATCCCACTTATATGAGGTGTCTAAAATAGTCAAAGCCTCAGAAGCGCACAGCAGAATGGTGGTTGCTAGGAGCTGCAGGTGTGGGAAAATGGAGAGATGTTGGTCAATGGGTACAAAGTTGCATTTATACAACAGAAATATGTTCTGATATCTAAGTACAGCTATTGGACAAGATTTAACAAGAGATCATATGGGAAATTTGGTATGTTAGTACATATCAAGTATTCTCATCTCAAGCAGGGAACTATGTGAGGTGATGATACTTGAATTAGTTTCATTGTGGCACTCATTTCAGAGTGTATACATCTATTAAAATTAAAACTTCCACAACTTAATTATACCATTTTTATCTTTCAATTATACCTCAATACTTTGGGGATGGGAAAAAGAGTGTAACTAACTTAAGGACAACCAAGTGTATGGGGAGCACAGTCCCCACTTAGCATTGATTGATTTAATGTT
>NW_007781001.1:0-3046 GCF_000696425.1 Galeopterus variegatus
TCCTGTGCCTATTTACAGAGTATGCTGCACTTCCAAAATGCAATCTACACTCAGTTTCATTCATCACCTGACCCAAGCCCAAGGCCTCATCTTCTGTCTCAATGTGGGCATAAAAACTCAAGTCCCAGATTAGTCACAGTGTCTTACCATTTTTTTTTTCTCTTTTTTTAAAGTGAAAATTGAGATTTGGCATATCTTATATGAGAACTCAGGCTTACATTTAAATTATTTTTTGCTTTCTTCTAAAAATCATTACAAAATTTTGCTATTATCTTAGAATTTTTCAGAAGAGTCTTTTAGTTCAGCTTATAAAGAAATGGAGCAATAGAAGAATAAAGGCTGATTTTGATTCTGGAATAGTTTAACATTTGATATTTTGGGAATAGAAGAGAGGTTGAAATAAGATATGCAGTGAGGAAAGTACACCAAGATTGTGCTGTCCCGGAAGCAAAATGAAGTATTTCAAGAAAGAAATATCAACAGTGCCAACCAGGACCGAGAAGTAAATTAATATGGTTAACAAACATTGGATTTGAGAAAATTGAGGTAACTGGTAACCTTGAGAAGTTTATTCTACTGGAATAGTCCCGGAAGCAAAATGAAGTATTTCAAGAAAGAAATATCAACAGTGCCAACCAGGACTGAGAAGTAAATTAATATGGTTAACGAACATTGGATTTGAGAAAATTGAGGTAACTGGTAACCTTGAGAAGTTTATTCTACTGGAATAGTACAGTTCATCCATTGTAAGGAAAGCAAAATACATGAGCACAATGTAGAATGGTTTGAGACTTGGCAGTAAAGACATGAGGTTATTTTGCTGTTTTTATTTTTATTTTTTTCATTGAAATCAGAATGTGCTCATCAGCTGAAGGTGAGAAAGGGAGAGAGTGCCTTAGAGGTTTGAGTATTGAGCAACGCTATAAAACAGTTATTTCAGAGAGTGGGAGACTGAACTGTTCAGAGAAAGAAAACAAGAGATCAAGGCAGGATGGAGGATCTACTTGAGATTTGTGTATTTATATTTAAAATAAGTCCTTAACACAGTGCTAATTTTTACTCCAGCTATATTCTTTTCTTGAATGCAAGCACATGATAGATGAGAAGTTGAGTTTAAACAGGCTCAAGATTTGCATGCCAGTGTAAGGTAGTTGGACAGGGAGACAGGAGTTGAATGTATGTGCTGAGGAATGCATTCAGTTATTGCACATGGAAGCTAAGTTTAATAATGGAGAACAAGAATATGAGGGGAGTGATGAGCAATGAATATAAAAATGTCCATACCTTGGAGGATCCTTGAAAGTAAAACTTGTTGGAGTTGGATAATGTATTAAAAATAAGTGATGTAGAACATTCTGAAGTTCAAATCAAAGATTGGGAAATGTGAACCTATTTTCAATATGATAGCTATTGGTTTTGAGAAGGTCTATTATCTAACTTTGGTAGGAAGTAGCTGAAGTAAAATGGAGAAAAATTTGTTGGAAATGAGATAAAGAAAGTAAGAGACCAGGGTTTTGTGCAGATAATCAAGGAAAAAAATTACAAGCATCACTTATAATGATAATAGGTGTTGGAATAGAGGTTGCAATAGTTTCCAAGAAATGAGGGAATTTTTGCATCAACCACAATTATGAGTTATTACAAGATATGATTTCAAAGAGATGAAGATAAAGTCTGGAATTGTCAAGTAGAAACAAAAAACCCTTCTTCATCTCCAGGTGTCATGGCATGTGTGATGTTGGTATTAAAACAATAACCTTCTGTGATGACTGCAGAGATTTCAGTCAGATTAAATGGTGTAGAAACATGTAGAGAAGAGTTGAAGATAGTGGAGGATTATGCAAGACAGGGCAAAAGTTTCTGAGGGCAAAGTTGAAAGACTGGGGAGTTTGGGGATTTTTTTTTTTTTTTAAGGAGTAGAGTAGGAATACTAAAAAAAAAGGATTTGGGGATAACAGTATGAATGATAATTGAGGACCTAGGAAACATTTTTCTGGTTGTGATTAAACTAAAAAAGGTGATAGATAATGTAATTTCTCTTATGGTTCTTTAAGAAAAGGTAAATAGGCATTTCTATTATAGCCATCTTCTTGGGATAACTTTTGACGTACTCAAATCTATATTGAATATTCTGCCAGAATGCACGAGATTCTTGGCATCTTGATTAAATCTGGGAGTACATGGAGCTCTGAGGGCCTGCTTTAAAATCTGCTGACTCTGGTGTAATGGCTGTGAGATGTGCAGAGTCCTGTGCTCCACCTGAGATTCTGCTTGGAGTGGAGGAGGTGAAATAATACGAAGGGAACATAGCTTTGTGGACTCACTGAAATTCTCCTGTGGGCAGTGTTACAGCAGAGAAAGTTCAGAGTCACACCCGGAGAATATGCAGCTTTGTGCTACATTTCTACATCTGAAACAAGCGTAAGCATGCTGCATGTTCTCATATTTCCTCCCTGTATCTTTATTTCTCTTTGATAATTTTGTATAGTTATCTCTCTAAATTCTAGATAGTTTCCTTAGATTTATCTTCTGGTTTTGAATTCTTTCTTCAGCTGTATATAATCTGTAATTGTAAATTATCCTTGATAAGATTGTGCCAGTTAGAAAGATATGCACAAAAGTTAGTATTACAGTGAGAAAACACAAAGAAAGCAGTGATTGGCCTGAAGGAAGCACAATTTTACATTGAAAAGACCCCATGAGAACTACAATGTGTCCATGAGGATGATTTTTGTTCTATTTCATGTCTCCAGAGCTTGGTCAAAGATTAGTTCTTACCAATAGGGTCTGAATAAAACCTCTTCATTCTGGGAAAAAAAACAAAAACCCTAAAATAAAGACAGCTCTCATGGGCACAAAAACAGGATGTAGAAAGAAGTCCTGAGAAAGTTTTGAAATTAAAATCCTGGGCAAAATTTGCCTAAAGGATATTCTTTTGAGAGGAAACCTTTTTGAAATTCTCAGGTCCTGAGGCCAGCTCAAGGACTGACGTTTTTGTTCTTTCTGTCAACTTTTTCTCTTATATAAAAATATTTATAGTATTATT
>NW_007781002.1:0-3045 GCF_000696425.1 Galeopterus variegatus
AGTCTGCAGAGGTCAGATCATTCTGATTTCTGCTTTGACTCTGCTGCCTATTTCAGTAACCGCACCTACCTTGCCTTTGGAGGCTGAGTGCCACCACTTTGCCCCTGCCACCTAGGATCCAATTACTCCCAGTGCATTTAGATTTCCCAATTCAGTGGATGATATCCCCACTGTAAAGTATGGCCTGCAAAGAAGAGCACTACAGAGCTCTTCGAGGATGCTGGGGCTCCCCTCATAAATTTACTTCTTACAATATTAGTGAAAGGTACGTCTTCTGGATCCTTTCAGCATGGGTGAATAGGTTTTAAATAACAAATCCATTCTGACATTCCCATCTCATCTCAGGCTTTGAATCCTTCTTTCACAGGCAGTTTGGGCAGGTATTTCCAGCTTGCTCCCTGTGGACAGTCTTTTGGTCCATGTTTCAGCCCATATTTTAGCCAAACAGCCAAGCAAACTACTAGAGCCCTTTCCCCAAGCTACAACATTAAATGCAGAATCTTCACTTAGTGAGTCCCCATCCATAAATTCAACCTGATCCAACTTTATGTTCCATTATTATCTCACACCCTTAGTATACATTCCCACGCATATTACCCAGATGTCTGAGTAAACTAGAAAGCTCAAGCAGTTCTTTGGGAGTGTAGCATACCTCCTTATAGGTGATAATCAGAAAACACCACCTGCTCTGACCAGGTAAGATAATTGTAGCACCTTGGGAGATCTGGGTGATCTAGTCACATCTAACTGTCCTGAAAAACATTATCATAAGACCATTTGTACTCAGAAGCAGACATAATGGCACCAGAAAGCCACAAAATAACCTAGAATGCTTCTTGTAAGCATTCTATTGGCAAAGAAGACTTACCCTAGATCCCCACATGGAGGATGTAACCCAGTAACGATCCCAAATCTATACATCATTGTGAGAATAGAAAACCTGATGAAGTAATTAAATGAGGCTGTTTTTCTCTCTTTCCTTTGATCCTTCACCCTTCTCGTGATTTAAAATGCTGAGCTCTGGGCCGGCCCGGTGGCGCACTGCTACAGTGTGCCGCTTGGGAGTGTGGCGGCGCTCCCACCGAGGGTTCAGATCCCACATACAGACCGGTTCCTGCTCACTGGCTGAGCGAGGTGAGGGCGCAACACCGAGGGTTGCGATCCCGTTGCCGGTCCCGGTCCGGTACGGGCGCGACAGTGAGGGTATAAAAAAAAAAATGCAGAGATAGTACAAGTACAAATTCCCTTATCCCCTACAAGGAAACTTATATTAGACTTTAAAAGCCATTCCAGGCTAGGAAGACAAGCCAAGAACTCACCATTAGCCTTCACCCGCAACATCTATAAATTTAGGTAAATCCTCTCTTTTCTAGTTCCCCAAGATATCTTGAGGGGCCTGAGCCTGGCAGAAAATGACATTTCTTACTCACTGGGTGGGAATCCTTTCACGTTAGGTACCAGACTAGTTTATCTAAGGGGCTGTATTGACTTCATAAAGTTGATAACAAAAAAAATCTGCTCTGACCAGGTCAACTAAATTACAGTGCCTTTGGAGATTTGGAATAAGCCGGCAATCACATCCACCTGTCCTGAAAAACATTATCATAAGACCATTTGTACTCAGAAGCAGACATAATGGCACCAGAAAGCCACAAAATAACCTAGAATGCTTCTTGTAAGCATTCTATTGGCAAAGAAGACTTACCCTAGACCCCCGCATGGAGGATGTAACCCAGTAACGATCCCAAATCTATACATCATTGTGAGAATAGAAAACCTGATGAAGTAATTAATGAGGCTGTTTTTCTCTCTTTCCTTTGATCCTTCACCCTTCTCGTGATTTAAAATGCTGAGCTCTGCTGGCCCTCTTCAAAGTGCATGTCTCAGGGAGACCTGACCTATGCATTTCCTAGTTGCAATCATCATATTGGCTCAATAAATCCTATGCTTTATATGTTCGGCCTCAGTTTCTTTTAGGTCAAAATGGATCATACTTCCTACATCACATTTAGGTGCCTGTTGGGATTTGATTCTAATTATTGGTCTAGAAGTAAAGAGGGATGGTGGGGGTGGGTCCCAAGGAGAATCAGCATTGTCTTTCATAGCAACTGCCTAAGGAGAGGCCATTACAGTTTATCCAGACAATGTAGGGTTAAGTCCCCCAGACAGGGGTGAAAAGGCCAACTCCACTGGGATGGGCATGCAGCTCCCATGGGGGTGCAGTAGCTGCTTCCGCTGGAGGTGGGGTGTCTCTTCCTCTTGCAAAGAAGACTCATCAGAATTTAGGGGCTCAATTTCCCCACCTTTATCAGCGTCTTCTCATATGTCCCCATCTCAACTTATAGGATCCCATTCTTTCCCAGTTAATGCCTTCACTTTAATAGTAGACACACTGCTGAGGCTGAGAGTCAACTTGTGCTGCAATGCAACAGAACCTACATATGTATATCACCTATAGGTTCTGTTGAGTTGCAACACACACACATATATATAGATAGATAGATAGATAGATGTATTTACATTTATATTTATAAAGTTCTCTCTCTCTCTCTCTCTCTCTCTCTCTCTCTCTCTCTCTCTCTCTCTCTCTCACACACACACACACACGTTATTACACATTTTGGTGAGTCCAAAATCTGCATGGTGGGCCTGCAGGCTGGAAACCCAGGATAGACAATGTTGCAGATTAAGTCTGAAAGCAGTGTGCTGGAGAATTTTCTCTTGCTCAGGGAGGTCAGTCTTTTTCTTCTATTTTGGCCTACACCTGAAGGTATGAGTCTCCCACATTATGGAGGGCAATCTGCTGACTCAAAGTTCACCAATTTAAATATTAATCTCATCTAAAAACACCCTTCTAGGTGACACATAAAATTAACTATTATTCCTGAGGAGTTTTACAAAATACTGATGCTTAGATCTCATTTCCAGAGACTCTGATTTCCTTGGTTTGGGGTGCAGTCTGAGCATCTGGATGTTTAAAAGTTCCCAAGGTGATTCTGTTGTTCTACCAAGATCAAGAACCTCTGGATTAGATCAATTAAGATT
>NW_007781003.1:0-1358 GCF_000696425.1 Galeopterus variegatus
AGAGAGAGAGAGAGAGAGAGAGAGAGAGAAAGCTGTTTCTATGAAAGCACTAATAGAATAGAAAAACCTTTGGCACATAGGACCATGAGTGGGGGAAGGAAAAATCATATACAATAAACTTTAATAACAAAAAAGGAGACATTACAAATATTGAAAAGATTTATTTTCATGCATAAGAGAATACCATGTGCAACTATATATCAATTTGAAAATCTAAGCAGAATGGATCATATTCTAGGATAATAAATTAATAAAATTGTCTTAAGAAGCAGTAGAAAACCTGAGTGGAGCAATGACTATAACTAAACTGAAATGAAGTTAAAGAACTATTTCCTCCCTCCCTCTTCCCAGCTACTGCAAAGAAAAATACATGTACTGGGCTACACAGATTTTACCAAGCCTTCAAAGAACACTGTGGCATCCTTTATGTAAACCCAAATACACGTACTCTTTTTACTATACATTATATATTTTCTATGGGTTCATTCATATTTATGAATGATTAGAAAAAGATCTCAGGGGAATATTTTTAAATGAAGATCTAGGGTTACCAGACAAAAGAAAATAGCATGGGGTTGGAATGGTCAAGGGGATGTTGAAATACATTGCGCTGTTTCTATATTTAATAAAAAATGTTATATGTATTGCTTATATAATGAAAAATTTGACAATTATTTGAAATGACAAAATTAAGGTATTAATTGGAAATATAGATTAAATTTTCTGTTTGGTTGATTGAACCATGAAGCGTAGATAAGAGGGAGGTATTACTGCCATCTGATGGCAACTTATTCTAATTGCAGGCAAAATCCCTAAGGCATTAAAGCCTCCTAAATGCTGGACTTGAATTGCTGGACCTGAATATAAATTTATAGCAAAAATAACAAAAAGAAATAGTGGTGTGTTTTAGTCCATTTGTGATGTATAACAAAATACCTGAAACTGGGTAATTGATAAAGTTCCAGAGGCTACAAATTCTAAGATCAAGGCACCAGCAGGTTCGGTGTCTGTTAAAGGCCTGGTCTTTCCTTCCAAGATGGTGCCACGTTGCCTCTGGAGGGAACAAACAGCCCTCAAATGGTGGAAGAGTGGAAGACAGCAAGCCCACTCTCCCAAGCCCTTTTATAAGGGCCCAATCCCATCCATGAGGGCTCCACCCTTATGACATAGTCACCTCTTAAAGGCCTCACTCACCTCTTAATACTATCATATTGGCCATTAAGTTTCAACACATGAATTTTGGAGCACACTTTCAGACCACAACACCTTATAATTTTTATAGTACCAAAATGTCCTTGGTTCTAAGATGTGGTTAATTATAACATAAGTCTTTCAATTAACAGCTTTTTAGGAAAAAA
>NW_007781003.1:2738-3045 GCF_000696425.1 Galeopterus variegatus
ATATATATATATATCTGACAATCAAGAAATATTGGTGTATATGACAAAGGAGACACTGATAAAAATGATAAACACTCTTCAAATGATAACACTTTATGCTGTGGTGTTTGGATTCTGCAGCAGTTGTGCCTGGATAATAATGTTTTGTTAGATATTGACATTAATTTATAATAATTATTTAAGACATAATAAATACTGCCAGGGAAAAGGAAAGCAAAACAAAAGTGCCTCAATGTATCTGATGGCTTTTTAAATTGACTAAGGACAGAAGCAACAAGCTTTCAGTTGTTATGCCCCCAAATGGCTC
>NW_007781004.1:0-3045 GCF_000696425.1 Galeopterus variegatus
ACAAAATATAGTATTTAATTTGAGAAAGGAGGGAAAAAAGTTGCCTGCTACATATTTCTTTTCAATTAATCCAACATTTCTTCAATTTTAGTCTCTTGTATTCTATCTTCATGATTTTTTTGCCATATCTGTGAACAAGCTGTAATATGATTTACTTAATATTTTTCTTAAAATCAGCCCACTTTTCAAAACATACATGTATTTATTTAAAAAGAAATCTTCATAACATTACAATGAATGGGAATCCATTATCACTTTAAAAAGTAGGCAATGTGAAAAGCCCACTTTTCAAAACATACATGTATTTATTTAAAAAGAAATCTTCATAACATTACAATGAATGGGAATCCATTATCACTTTAAAAAGTAGGCAATGTGAAAATAAGTCTAACAAAAATAGAAAAAGTAATTACATTCCAGCAGGTACTGTTGCTTGCTAAAGGATGGAGCCAGGTCTGTATTTTTGGCTAAAAAGGATGATGAAGAAGTGGTAGAACCATGTTAAAGACACACTAGTACCAAACTGAGGCTTTCTCCTTCACAATGAGAAGAATTTAAAGAGAATTGGAAGGAAAATAACTTCCTCATGAAATGATTTAATGTGATTAATGTTGTGTCTGTGTCTTGCCTAAAATAGTGTCCTGTACTACGTAAAGTCACTGTTACATTGATTTAAGATGCCGAGTCAGTGGAAGTAAGCCTTCTCTCTTCTTGGGAGTGATATCTTAGACAACTCTCCTAAAAACTATCTTCCTCCAAAAAAGAAACAGGATGGTTTATTTCTTCCTGTCGCCACTTACAGCTCTGTTCCCAAGGGAGGGAGAAGACAGAAGGCAAGTTGCCAATGGTCAGTGCCCTTCATTCTGGAGCCGCCTCTGCTGCAATTCTTAAAGGCTCACCCCAGGCCAAGCTGGAGTGCCTGGACATGAGCAGCCATTCCAGTTAGAGCAGTTAAATCAGGATGTTTGGGAACCTCTACAAATAAAGCAAATCTACTTGAAGTCACCTCTTCAACCTAGAATGTTTTATTCTAGTGAAATCTCTCTCTTGCCCCAATTCACTCACTGCAAAAACCAACATAATTTATCTTCTGGAAGGAAGTGTGCAGACTTCAGCTTGGTGGTGTTTTTTTGGTTTTGTTTTGTTTTTGGCTCAAGCAACAGCTTAGCCTAAATCACTTAAAGAAAAGGAGAAGAAAAAAAAAAAGCCTAGAGTAGGTGGCCAATTTGCAAGTTTAGAAATGAACATCAATGTGGGTATTATCCCAAAGATTGGGGAAAAGATGGCCTCAGTATTCATAGGAGTCAGGAAGGGTTTCTACATCAATGTTTTCTTTGCCCTGTTTCTATTGGAATCACAGATGTCTTTTCTTTTGTGAGTCTTAGGATTAGGAGATCTTGGAGTTCTGGATACTTCCTTAAGGGAAGGGAGGGAACTAACATTCGCTGAGCACCTATGTGCTGGGCAGGGTGCAAGGGCGTGCCCCTCATTGTTATCCCCACAATAACCCAAAGAGATAGGGGGGAGGTCAGCCATGTTTTACAGATCGGGAACTCCTTGTCCAAGGTCACAAGAGCCAGGGCTGGTCTGCCCTATCCTAATTCTAAAACCTTTGCTATTTATGCTGCTGCCCTCCAAGAACCATGGGAATAGAACTGGAGATTTGGGAGAAACTTTGAGACCTCTAGTGGTCTATCCGCATAGGATCTGCTGCTGCAGAGTCCACAACAGATTCAGCCCCCACTTGACTCATAGAATAGAACTGGAGATTTGGGAGAAACTTTGAGACCTCTAGTGCTCTATCCGCATAGGATCTGCTGCTGCAGAGTCCACAACAGATTCAGCCCCCACTTGACTCATTGTTTTATGGTGCTGACCTATTCCATTGATGAAGGACTTCAATTGTTACTGGGCTTTCACTGAACTAAGAATCATCTGTCTTTTTTCTTTTCCCCAAGAACCTCTTTACTCTCTCCATGGACATCTCATCAAAGACCCTTGGAGTGAGGGTACGATTCTTAGCTTCCATAACAAAGGGACTCCAGGAGCCTGGACATATAAGAATCTCATTTTGTATAAAGACAGACCAAGATGTGATTGTTTATTCCACTCTTTTTTTGATGCCAGGATATTTAAAAAGTATTTCCCTGACCCAAGGAAGATTTTCATTACAGAGCTGATGAGAGGATCTCAGGGTGATTTATTTAGGCCATGCAGGGGCTAAAGGCGTATGTTAAGTTACGTTAAAGGTGTTCACTCCCTGGGATGGGCAAATAGCTTGGCCAAGACACCAAAAAATCACAGCCTTTCCATTAAGGCTCTGTGCACATGGTGGCACTCACCCTTCCTGCATTTGGTGTATCTGTTTGCAGAAGCTGAGGACATGCTAGGGCAGAAGCCAGATGGCTGGAACTTCCCAGGCTGCTCATCCAGTGAGTAACAGTCCCTTGTCAGGGGATGCTGGGTGCTGCAGGGGGAGTTTCTGGTGAAGAGACGCTAAAGGGAGAAGAACTGCTTCTTTGTGCTAATTTACTCTTATCTTGGTCAGACTTTCCTTTCTCCAGGCCTTAGTTTCATTTTTCCTAAGAAGGGGATGATAGTACTAGCCCTTCTAGATCCTACAGTTCCAGGAAAAGAGAAGCACACACACTAGGTCTCCATCCTTCTTTGGATGCTTACAATGTGCAGCCCTGGGCTAAGCACAGCAGCCTCATGCCTGCCACAGAAGCGAAGGAATCATAAGCGCTTACTCTCCTAGGGCTTGCCAACTCCTCACTGGATCCTGATTATTGGCTTCAATTTTATGGCCACCCCCTGACTTCCTCCCTGGACCCTGGTAGTGTCCCGTAACTATAGTTCTTTGGTACCGGCCATGCCACCTCTGGGAGACATTCTGGTGTTGGTTGTAATATGTCCTTACAATCCCTGCCTGGGGTTTGTCGGATCTGGAGTCCTGGAATAATCACTTACTGGATGTGTTGCTTTGGCTTCTCCTAACTCATAGATTTGGTGCTCTCTTTTCAGATTCCTCTTTTTTTTTTTTTT
>NW_007781005.1:0-508 GCF_000696425.1 Galeopterus variegatus
ATATGAGTATTGGCTGTGTGACCTTGGGCAAAATACTTAACCTCTCTGTGTCTTGTTTTCCTTCCCAGTAAAAAGGAGATAGCAATGGTCTCTACTTCACGGTTATTATGAGGATTGATAGTTAATATTAGTAGCGTGCTTAGGACAGTGCTAACATGCAACTGCTGTATGTTTTGTTAAATAAACATCTTCTCGGGCCTTTCCTGCAGGCAAGCAATTATTTTCAGTAGTGTTTATTTTGTTTCTCGCTGTTTTTAATGTCTTATTAGATCTGTAACGATGTTGTTCTGATATTAATTTGCTTCCATATGCCTATAATCTCTTTTTTCCACTTCATTCTTTTTTATCATTTTGTCGCTGGGCTCTCGTTCTGCACCTTTTTAAGTTGTTCTTTAAAGCCATCGTGGAGCATTTCATTTCACTCCTTGATTTATGTTTTCTTCTAGGTTGGGTTCTTTGTCTATTCCTGCACGCTGTGTGCCTTTTCCTCATCATAATTGTGCGTGCG
>NW_007781005.1:2542-3045 GCF_000696425.1 Galeopterus variegatus
AGCCTTGGATTTGAGCAGGGCTGGGATCAGGGTGAGGCAGGTGAGGGACCAAATCTCGTGTGTATCACTTTCAGTTGATAATGGAGTCTTGCTGTGCATGCCCCACATTACAGCCTGATGAATCAGACAGCATCCAGCTGAGGATGGGTAGCTAAGGTTGTGTGGTGATTTGGTGGCCTGTGGTTAAGTGGTCAGTCTCCACTAAGGCCCAGTAGCAGGCCAAGACTCTCTCAAAAGAAGTGTAGTTTTCTGTGGAGGATGGCAAGGTTTTGCTCAAACATCCTAAGGGCCTACACTTGGATTCACCTATAGGGACCTGCCAAAGGCCGCAAAGAGCATCCCTATCTACTCCTGACACTTGAAGCTGGATCATATGGCCCAAGTGGCAGAGGAGCTTGTACAGCAACCCAGACCTGTTGCAGAGCCCCCACTCAAAACTAGCAGCTTTTCAGGTCACTCAGTAAATGAGTGGGAGCAACACACTCAAATGAGGAATATGTTGC
>NW_007781006.1:0-444 GCF_000696425.1 Galeopterus variegatus
AAAAAAAACTATATTAACCAAAACAGCATGGTAGTAACATATAAACAGATACATGGACCAGTGGACCAGAACAGAGAAACTCAGATATCAATCCACATACTTTCAGCCAACCAATTTTCAACAAAGTTGCCAAGAACACACATTGGAGAAAGGACAGTCTCTTCAATAAACAGTGCTGGGAAAACTAGATATACATGTACAGAAGAATGAAACTAGACCTTTACCTTCACCATATGCCAAAATCAAGACCTAAAACTATAAAATTCCTTGAAGAAAACACAGGAGAATCACTTAAGCATGTAGGACTGGTCAAAGAACTCAAAAGAAAAAATAAATAAACAAATGAGATTATGTCAAACCCAAAACCTCCTGCACAGCAAATGAAACAATCAAGATAGTAAAAAGGTAACCTACAGAATGGAAAAAAGTATTTGAAAACTATGC
>NW_007781006.1:2082-3045 GCF_000696425.1 Galeopterus variegatus
AAGGAAGGAAAAGAAAGAAAGTAAGTTTGACTTTCTCCTTTCTGATTTGAATGACTTTTATTCCTTTCTGTTGCTTTATTATGCTGGCTAGAACTTCTAGTACTATGTTGAATAAAAGTGGGGAAAGTGACATCCTTGTCTTGTTCCAGATCTTAGAGCAAAAGCATCCAGGTTTTGTCCATTCAGTATGATATTTGCTGTATGTTTTTTGTATATGGCCTTTATTATGTTGAGGTCCATTCCTTCTATACATGATTTGCTGAGTGTTTTTATCATGAAGGGGTGTTGGATTTTTCTCAAATATTTTTTTGCATCTATTGAAATGATCATACGGTTTATTTCCTTCATTCTGTTGATGTGATGTGTCATGTTTACAGATACGGAAATGTTGAACCATCCTTGCATCCCTACAAAGAATACCACTTGATCATGGTGTATGATCTTTTAAGGTGTTGTTTTCCGTTCTCTAGCATTTCAGTGAGGATCTTTGCATCTGTGTTCATAAAAATATTGGTCTACAGTTTTCTTTTTTGTTATGTTTTTTCTGGTTTTGATATGAGTCTAATATTGGCCTTATAGAATGTGGTTGGAAGTATTCCTTCACTTTCAATGTTTTGAAAGAGGTTGAAAAGAATTAGTATTAGTTCTTCTTTAAACGTTTGGTATAATTAGGCATAAAGCCATTTGGTCCCAGGGTTTTCTATGTTGGGAGACGTTATTACTGCTTGCATCTCATTATTCAATATTGGTCTGTTTAGATATTCTAGTTCTTCATGACTCAGCTGTATGTGTTCAGGAATTTATTCATTTCTTCCAGGTTTTCCAGTTTGTTCTCATGTAGTAGTTTATAGTAATCTCTTATGATCCTTTATATTCCTGTTATATCAGCAGTAATGTCTCCTTTTTCACGTCTGGTGTTAATTATTTGACTCCTCTCTTTTTTTCTTCATTAGTCTAGATAAT
>NW_007781007.1:0-1388 GCF_000696425.1 Galeopterus variegatus
CTTCAATATCAATTTTAAGATGCATCTCTATTTGAAAGATGTGAAATTGTGCAATTTAGGATTAGTGCAATACACTGTTTTCTCTGTGACTGCCTATTTTTCATTGTAAATCATGGTGGTTCATCCCTGAATTCTGGTATATTATGGAGGAAACCTGCTTAAATATAGTATCATGTAAGTTGACCAATACTCTTCACCTTCTTCCCAGGTATTACAGGTGCTAGTTACTAAATTACCGGAATTATTATTTTTTAAATGTTGTAGTGAATTCTATATTTGATATCCATTTTGAATACAGGTTTAACTTGCTCATAATAGAAGCAGGACTTAGTCAGGCACAATAGTTTCCCCTTCTTTGCCCCCTCCCAGTTGCTCAATATGGTAGATCCTGATTTCTCCTCATACAACCCCTCCTGGNCCCACTGACCCCCACGTCATATGGGGTCTATTTACTTGTCCTTTAGTGACCACCTCTCAGCCACAGTGTGACTAAACACTGCTTGCTTCCTGTAATTGGGATTGAAGAACCCATGTAGAAGAACCCAGGAGAAACCTGCGTGGTAAAGCCCGGGAGCCAAATAAAGGCTTCAGGATGCTGGTCCCTCATTCTTTGTCTCTCTCTTTGCTCCCCCAGCCCCACTGGCTGTGGGTGTGTGTCCAGGATGACTCCCTCCGTATTGGCCCTCTGAGGCATGCTGCCCTCTCCTCTCTGGGATCCGCAGGTAATGTGCTGCTTCTGCTCTTTCCTGTGTCTTGTCTGTGTCTCATTTGACCAACATACCTGGACCTAATTTCCTTCCCAGTCAGGGAGTAGCTATATCGGTAGGAATGAACTGGTCATTGGTCAGACAAAAGCCATAAGGTGTCTTCCAGTATAAACATGTTTCCTGCAAAAGGAACACCTGGTCACAGGTCACACGTGTAGGCATTAGAGCATTTGCCAGGATAAAGAAGGGTCCCATGAAAAGAACACTGCAAACATCCAGGACCAAATCTTTGGAAGTCCCATTTATGGCCACTGACCAGAGAGAAACCTCAAGAAAAAACTAAAAATAACAAAAATTCTACATATGTGGAAAGGTCATTTTATTAACCATGGTTCAAAAACTCCAGTGAGAACAAAGTTAGAAATGGCAATGAGTCACATGAATGTTTGCACTGGAGGGGTAGCTCTCTAAAGACTTAGGGAAATCTGTACCTTGAGAATTTCTGCCCTATTCTCATGGAAATATGAGCAATGCACCCTTTAAGATTCATCCAAAATCTAATTAATGAATCCAAAATAATTGTATGTCAAATTTTTTCTTCTTTCCCATTGTTCTTTGTGATCACAAGGATGGTGACCATACAAATCACTTTATGATCATTCGCTGCACCAGTATATGGCC
>NW_007781007.1:2648-3045 GCF_000696425.1 Galeopterus variegatus
AAAGGCTTAATTAACAGCAAGTGTTGATCTGAAATATATAAGCCTCCATCTATTGAAATCTAACCTCTGTTCAGGCTAGTGTGTGGAGACAAGGTGCTTGGTTCTTGCCTCATGATGTGGTCTAAGAATCTGTAGTACTTACAATGGCATCTTCTGAGAACTCTGGCAGCCAGGGCAGCTTCAGTGAAATCTGGTTAACCGTTGGTTCATAGGTTGTGAGACTTCACATCTTCTATACTATGAGATAGTATGGGAAAGTGATGTTGTAGGACTCGGAGTTCAGCACTATCCTCTGTGCCTGTGACATCTTATTAAAACAGTTTTGTGTCCATCTTTGTCTTCTCCTAACCCTGAGCACATAAAGCTCATGACCACCTGCAATTTGGAGATGGGTCAC
>NW_007781008.1:0-818 GCF_000696425.1 Galeopterus variegatus
AACTGAAAGGTTCATTTGATGAAAGAAAAAACACAACTGCAAGTTTAAACAGCAGGCTAGAACAAGCAGAAAAAAGGAAGACAGTCTTCTCAAAATAACCCAGGTGTGCAAAAAAAGAAAAAAGAACTTAAAAAACGAATAAAATCTAACAGGGCTAGCAGACAACCTGAAGTGCACGAACATCTGAATCATAGATATTCCAGAAGGAAAGGAAAAAGGAAAAGGCATTAGAAACATATTCAATGAAATAATAGTGAAAAACTTCCCAGTATAGGGAAAGTGATACCTTCAGATCTAGGAGGCTCAAAGATCCCCAAACAGATTCAATCCAAAAAGGTCCTCTAGGAGACATTTTATTCAAATTGGCACAGCTCAAAAACAGAGAGAGAATTTTAAAAGCATCAAGAGAAAAGCATCAAGTCACCTATAAGGGAACTCCCATCAGACTAACAGCAGGCTTCTCATCAGAAAAGCTAAAGGCCAGAAGAAAATGGAATGATATTATTAAAAATATTAAAAGAAAAAAAACTGCCACAAGAATACTTATACCCACCAAGGTGATCCTCTAGAAAAGAGAAAGAAATACTATATTTCCCAGACAAACAAAAATTGTGAGAGTTCACACCACACAACCAGATATAGGGATATATCCAGCAAGAAGACATAAAAGTCATAAATAGATATGCATCCAACACCAGAGTACCCAGATACATAAAGCAAACACTATTAGATCTAAAGAAAGAGATAAACCCAAATACCAGAATGTGGAAGACTTGAACCACCCTATCAATATTGAACTGATCATCTAAGCAAAAAAA
>NW_007781008.1:2629-3045 GCF_000696425.1 Galeopterus variegatus
AAAACCGTTAGACTATCAATAGATGCAGAAAAAAGATTTGACAAAATTCAACATCCCTTCATGACAAAGTCTCAGTAAGTTACATATAGAAGGACATATTCAATATAACAATCCTACCACCCACAAGCAATACATATATAAAACAAACTCACAACTAATATCATTCTGAACAGGGAGAAGCTGAAGACTTTCCCTTAAAAACAAAACAGGGACAAGAAAAGAATGCCCACTCTCACCACTCCTATTTAACAGAATATTGGAATTACTAGCCAGAGCAATCAAGCAAGAGAAAGAAATAAAGGGTGTCCAAATTGGAAACGATGAAGTTAAAATGTCCCTATCTGCAGATGATATGATCCTATATACAGAAAAACCTAATTCGTTACCAAAAAACTCTTGCAGCTGATTAACAATTT
>NW_007781009.1:0-743 GCF_000696425.1 Galeopterus variegatus
CCCTCTGTCGTGACATTTCTCACATTGCATTAAAACGGCCTGTTTGTATATGCCTCTCCCCATGCTGCAAAGTGACCTCTCTGGCTGAAGGGACAATCTCGCTCATTCTTGTGTTGTTAGGACCCAGCACATAATACATTTTGCATTGTTGCAATCAGAATATTGAAGCAATTTTTGTATGCTGCCCTTTTGGCTTCCCATCAGACAATAAACACTTTTCCATGATTCAAAGTCTTTATTGTTATCATTTTTATGGCTGTCTAATATTCTATTATACTGTAAAGTTTACTATTCCCTTATTGAGAGTGTTCATTTTTTTGCCATTATAAATAATGCTGAAGTGAATATCTCGGTTTGTGTCATGAGCTCCTGCAGATTAATGAGAAAGCCATCAGACTCCAACAGTAAACAACTTAAATAGATAATTCTAACAAGATGGGACACAACCGCAAGTGCATAGAAAAATGGCTAACCTCACTAGATATCAAATGCAAAATAAAACGATGCCTGATATTTTACCCATTAAATTAGCAAAATTAAAAATAGTGGTAATTTCGAGCACTGATGGTGATATAATGAATTAGGTGCACTCGTTCAGGTGTTGTCTTTGGCAGTGGAAATGAGCACAATTTGGCAATGGGTATAAGAATTAGTAATTCCACTCCCTGAGAAGAGACTTATTGTACAATTTGGAAGAAATCACACGTCTGTTAATGGCTACTCTTTTGTGACACAATGTCATC
>NW_007781009.1:2425-3045 GCF_000696425.1 Galeopterus variegatus
GTGTCTTTGGGGAATTGTTGTGGGGTCTCAGAGGTGAGGCAGGCAAAGGGCCCCCTACAAAGCATGGCATTGAGACTGAGCTCCTGTCAATCTCTCAAGGGCCAGGGGGCAAGCTCAGACCTGGGCATCATGAGGCTTCCTGGTGGGCTGTTTCAGCCTCCTCCCCACAATCTTAGCTCAGCCGGATTAGCTGGGGGCCTGTTCCGCTGAGGTGGCAGAAGCAGAGGCTGGGAGGAAAAGAACTTCGTTGAAGACTCTGCCTTCTTCCTAGACAAAAGGGGATTTTCTTTTTCTACTAAGAGCCCAGCAATGTGTGAGAAAATGTTTTTAAGTGGCACATAAGCCTTGAAGGGGAGGCTTAAGGGGAGGTCTGAAAAAAGCTGCCTTTGGTCCTTGTCCCCTTCAAAAAGGTCCTGGTCTCTGCATCTGAGTGGCTTTTCCCCAGAGTGGGTCTGACTTCTGGACATGGTTCTGTTGACTTCAGCTGACTTCACCAGCCTCCTGACCTCCTGGCTGGGCAGCCACCATCCCTGGCCCCATGAGTCCTTGCTGTCCCTCGAGGTGGTTCCCAAGGATGATGGGCCTGTGTGGGTGGCTCCTACTGGGCAAAGCTGCCAGGC
>NW_007781010.1:0-490 GCF_000696425.1 Galeopterus variegatus
TGTGTGGGCATACCATAGTCATTTGGACTGAACTTTGTGCTTATCTTTGCCTTGATCCTTTACCATGGAATGATCTGGCCTGCTCGCCAATCCCTAGGGGAAATGCCTTCCTCCTCCCTGAACCTTCCCTGATTCTCCCATCCTTGCTCTCATTGATACTTTTCTTTTTCCAAACACTTTGCTGTGTTCTGGATCTCACAATTCATGCATTATCTTTTTTGTTTGCTGGTTTTATATTTTAGTCTAATTTCAAATAACTTTTTTTTGCTCCCTGAAGGCCAAAATTATCTTCTTCTTATACTTCTGGGTTTCTAACTTGTTTATTGCACAAATTGTAAATAATAGACATTCTAAAACAAATCTATATGACTCCTGTCAGAATTTTGTGTGTGTGTTGGGTTCTATGCAAAAATTTGCAATAAGAAAAACAATATCTAGATTTTTTGAGCACTTATTATTTGTAAGGTGCATCTATGTATAAGCCTCATAA
>NW_007781010.1:2395-3045 GCF_000696425.1 Galeopterus variegatus
GGTTTATTGGGAAGTAACCCATTGTAAATCAAGGAGCATTTTAATTTTTATATCCTTCAATTCCAAAAGTAAATAAATAAATGAAGAAATAAATTTAAACTTTTACATTATTTCAGCCATTAATTATAATATATATTTAAAAGTGGTGTCTGTCATAATCAAGATAATGGCTTCTTTTGAAAGAAAATATTTATAACTAAAATGAAGAAAGCTTGCTTGAGAAAAAGGGAAACACTGAGAATTCATATGGCATTTACACCATCTCAAAATAATGCTCAGGTGATCTTGCCAATGATATTTATTCTGAACAACCACACAAAGAAACAACGAGCTTCTCAACATAAAATAATATTTTCCCTGCTTTTTAATATTTCCAACAATCATAGAGGCAGAAACAGGCCTTCACTAAAACTGTGATTGCTATTCCTTCTTTCCACATTTTTTCAACTTTAAGATATTTAAAATACAATTTGTATATCTTTGTAACAACAGAACTATTCACTGTACTCATTAGCAACTAGCATGTGTTACTAAATTTGGCAGATTAAACCGGAATAAAGAACACAATAACAGTTGCTAGTTTGAATCTTAGCAAAGTTGCTACTATTATAAGGTCAGCATTAGTTTGCTGGGGCCCCCTACAAACTGTC
>NW_007781011.1:0-710 GCF_000696425.1 Galeopterus variegatus
TTAAAAAAAAAAAAAAAAAAAAAAATCGGGAGGCTCTGTTTGCAAGTTGAGGAAGGATTCTGGTGTTGAGGGGATTTCCAGAGCTGCTGGCTGGGGCAAGATGAGGCACGCAGGACCCTTCTATCCATGCCCACCCTGTATCCTCTCCTCCCAGCTGGAGGTCCCCTGTGAGGCATGAAGGTGAGTGGCGCAGGGGTCCTTTCTGGGCCTCCATGTCTGTCCTGGGAGCTGGGCCAACTCAGCCCAAGAGGAAGCAGAGATAGCAGAAGGGGCCCTGCCTCCAGATCCTCCAGTCTTCTTCCTTCCCTGCTGCACAACTAGAGACCCCTTGACCCGTTCAAATGTGTAAATGACTGTTTCCCTCTATAAAGATATTTTAACCTTTTTACAAATATTTGGGTGATGGGGGAAATTTCAACCTAATCACCATTAGCGTTTTGGTTTCTTTCCATTTATTCCACTTTCCTAGGCTTTCGTGTGGGGGAGCTTGCCATAGGGGCCCCACGATGTACTGATGACTGCGCGTCCTTTTCTGTCACTTACCATGTTCACTTAGTAAATATCAGGTGCTGTAGTGGGCACTGAAAAGTGATAAAAAACAAGGCAGGGTCCCCATCTCTCTAGTAGCTCTGTCCAGGAGGAGAAATTGGCCAGCAAATCGAGTTATGGTGTGGGGGATGCATCTGCCAAGTGCTGTGGTGGGCACGTTG
>NW_007781011.1:2671-3045 GCF_000696425.1 Galeopterus variegatus
GGTAATTGCATTTCCAGACCCTCTATCTTGCTAATCGCCCTGAATTTCTTTAACTAGGTCATGTATTTACAGGTTTTCAAAAATCAAAGCAGTATTACAAAGTGTATAGGGAGACTCTCACACATACCCCTGCTTTCTTGCCGTGTTCTCCATCAATTCGAGTCACCATTTCATTCATTCTTTCTCTGTTTTCTTCCAGTGTTTCTTTACACAAACACAAACTAGTATGAATGAATATCTGATTACTTGCTTTTCTCTCTTACGCAAAGGTAGTACACTGTACACACAGTCCCACACCTGGTTTACTTGTTGCCCTTTTGATTTAACCATATGTCTTAGAGATTGTGCATAGAGAGGCTTCATCTGCTTCCCCA
>NW_007781012.1:0-3045 GCF_000696425.1 Galeopterus variegatus
TCGTGTCCGGCAACGGATCACAACCCTCAGTGTTGTGCCCGTACCGGACCGGGACCGGCAATGGGACCACAACCCTCGGCGCTGTGCCCGCACCTCGCTCAGCCAGTGAGCGGGAACCGGTCTGTATGTGGGATCCGAACCCTCGGCGGGAGCGCTGCCGCGCTCCCAAGCGGCGCACTGTAGCAATGCGCCACCGGGCCGGCCCGGAGATACAGATTTGATAGTCATTGGCATGAGATGATATTTAATGCCATGGCCTACATGAAATTTCCTAGGGATACTGTATAGCTGGAGAAAAGTTGTCTTGGGAATGACCTTGGGGCACTCCAACATTTTAAGTGTAAGCAGAAAAATGGCCAGTAAAGGAGACTGGAAAGCAGCCATGGAAGGGATGTAGGAGGATGTGGTGGGATGGAAGCAACAGAAGAATGGGTTCCTAGAAAGAGGGATTGGTCAACTGTGCTAGATTCTCCTGTGAAGACAAATAGGATAAGCACAGAGACATGACCCCTGCACTTAGCAACATGAAGCTCCCAGTGGAGTATTCACCATGTTAGTGTCCTTCCTGTCCTACCTCAATAGTCACAAGGTCCTTCCTTTTTCATCCTCTTCCATGGTCACTTTGGAAGAGGGCATTAAAGAATGTGCCCTCTGCACTGGCTGAGAAGATTTATAGCCTCTTTCCTATCCGAAGAAAGTTGGCGGCACAGAGATTGTTACTGGGCACTGCAGCCCCTTTCAAAAACAAACCACTCAAAAGTCGAATGTTGGTGAAAATGGAAATCAGCTTTTATTCAGGAATACCAGTGACCTGAGGAGAGATGTTAGGCTAACCCATCCTTCAGGTAAATCTGAAAGAGAATGGGCAGGCTAAAGCCATCTCAGAGTCTCAGGGGTTTTAAAGAGGGGGCCGAGGGAATGGAACATGTGAAAGTGAAAAGCAGGCGGGGGGAGCATGTGAGCGGCAAGGGCTTGATGCGAGGCCTCAGTGCAGTCTCTCCAAGACTCCGTCTGGCTTCGGCTCCCACCCTTGCTGTTATCTCACGATCTTGCTGGAACGGTAGAATCAGCATAGCTTTAGCGATGTCTTCCTTGGTTTCCCAGGTTCTGCAAGTTTGCAGGTTCAGGCTGGCTTTCAAAGAACTTTACATTCATGTAAATAATCTCATCTTGCCCCATAACCAAGGTTTAAAATATCAAATAACCATGGGAAAAGAGGGAACTCAGAGAAATGAAAGCCATGAAAAAAACTATGTCTGTTAAAATTTTTTTAGACCAAAAAATAAAAAAGAATAAAACAAACAAAAAAAAAATTTTTTTTTTTAAAGCCCATGCAGTTTTAGGTCCCAACATGGCTTCAGTCCTACTCACTCCAACAAGATTATTTTACATCTTCAGTCTCTTTCAGTCCAGGTTGGGGGCACTTTGCCAGAATACTTCTTTTAAAACTGATTAGTTTCTATGCATTTGATTTCAGACAACTTCATGGGCCACAAGCCATGCCCACAATTCTTTCATGCTTTTCTCTCTAGACTTAACATCAGATGCTTAATAACAGGCATATCAGGCTTCTGTGGGACCACACAGTTAATCATTCTAGGAACTCTTTTGTCTAGCTGAATGGATCAACAGGCATTACCTTAATCGTTTCAGAGGTCTTTTATAAAAGGATATGATAGCCACACTCTTGATCTAATCTACCTCATGGCCATGTGGTGGATTGCAAAAATGGCCACAAATTCTTCCAATTCTTGTACGCACACCCCTTTGCTTTGTGAGTCTGCCAATCCTCACAACAAGAGATGGATTCTATTTCTTACCCTTTTAATCTGGGTTTAGCTAGGTGGCTTGCTCTACATTAGCAAAAGTCATGAAAGCAGAGAGTTGAAAGGAGTTTGCCCTGTCCTGCTGATCTTAGGAACTCTTCTGCCACTTGTGAAGAAGTCTGCTGGAAGATGAGAGACCAGATGGAGTAGAGATCAGCAGTTGCAGCTGAGGCTTCCTTAGACCACTCAGTCTGTCAAAAATCAGACATGTGGGTGAGATTCTCTTAGATCATCCAGCCTCAGCCCTAGCCGTCAATGCAGATCAGAAGAGCTGCCTGTTGGACTGAGCGGGACTGAAGCCATGTTGGGACCTAAAACCACATGGGTTCTAAAAGATTTTAAAAGAACACATTTTCCCTTGGCATTCATTTCTCCAAGTTCCTTCTTTTCCGATGGTCATTTGATATTTTGAACCTTGGTTATGGGGCAATATGACATGATTTACATGAATGTAAAGTTGTTTTCAAGTCAGCATGGAGCTGCAGATTTGCACGTACTACCCAAGGGAAAACAAGGGAGATATCAGTATAGCTATGCTGATTCCACTCCTCCAGCAGGACCATGTGATAACAACAAGGATAGGAGCAGAAGCCAGACAGAGCCTTGGCGAGACTGAACTTGGCCCCTTGCAGTTCCCCCTCCCTCCTGATTTTCATTTCTCACATTCTATTCCCTTAGCCATCTCTTTAACTACCTCCCCCCCAAACCCTAAAGGGAAGAGTCTTTTGTTTCTGAGTGGAGAGCAACAGGACCTGGATGCTGGTAACGTGTCCAGAAAAGCTTGTTGTATGAAGCTATTAACTTTTGGGACAGTTTGTTACGCAGCAAAAGCTAACTGATTCAAGCTCTGAATGGCCCCATCTTGAGTTTTTTCTGAGGCTGTGTTTTGATGGCCACACCTTTTATATGGTAGGAAACAGTTTTAATTTCCAAGTCCTGGAACTTCTGCACTACCCATAGTAGGGTACTTCAGAAAGTTTGTGGAAAAATAGAATTAAAAGAGAATACAAATATTTCCAAGAACTTTTTGAAGTACCCTTGTATTTACTGTCAATTGTTTGCAAACTGGCCGGTTCTCTTACCAGCTCATCTCTTTCTTGAGGTGTTTTATCAAATGCCAGTATCATTTTCATCATCCTTCCTTGCAACTCCCTCACCGATGCTACAACATGAGGGATGTCTTTGGTTTTCCAGTTACCAGAGTCAGCAATTTTTTTTT
>NW_007781013.1:0-3045 GCF_000696425.1 Galeopterus variegatus
CCTTTTTCTTGAGGTCGCTGGCAGGAAAGGTGGTGAGGGCAAACTCACCTGTAGTGTCCACGTGCAAAATGTCTGGAGCGAGGGGAGACAAGAAATATTCCCCTTTTCCTCTTAATACAAATTGTTTTGTATTATCCCTGAACGATCGAGTTCATCTTTCCAGTGGTTTGGGCACTGACTGTATGTTTAGTGACTAGGGGCTCATTTAAAGAGATGGCACCAAGATGAAGGCTCAGAGTTGGGGAATGGAAGGGTCTCTACAAGGAAAGCTCCCTCAGAAGGTGGTATGTCAGGTGGTTAGAGCATCTGGGGGGTTGGACAGGTCTGGGTTTGAACTTCAGCTTGGATGCTTGTTAGGTGCGTAAACTTGCGCAAGTTTACTGACCTTCTCGGAGCACCAATGCTTCAAATCTATGAAACTAGGTTAATATCTCCTCTCAAAGAGTCAGGGTCCAGTGTAATTAAGATAATATTTGTAAGGTGCTTGACACAGTTCCTGGTCCATAGCAATCTACCAGGAAATGGTGACTATTACTGTTTTTATTATTTTCTGATATGAGTTAGTATTCTTTTCTATTGCTGCGATAGCAAATTACCATAAATTTAGTGATTAAAAACAACAAAAATGTATAATTTCACAGTTCTGAGAGTCAGAAGTCTGACATGGGTCTCCCAGGCTCAAATCATGGGTAATGGCAGGGCTATGTTCATTTCTGCAGGCTCTGGGGGGCTTCTGATACTCTGCCTTTTCCCTTCCACAGAGGCCACCTGCAGTCATCAGCTGTGGCCCCCCTTCTCCATCTTCAAAGCCAGCGATGGCAGGTTGAGTCTTTCTCACATCACTTCACTCTGACCTCCTCTTCTGCTTCCCTCTTCCACTTTTAAGAATGTGTCATTACACTAGGCCCATCTGGACAAACCAGAGCACTCTCCCTAGCTAAATGTCAGCTGATGGACAACCTTAACTGAAAAGTCTGTACGGTGACTCTGAATCTTTAACAGAAAGAACAATCTCAAGACCTAAAATATTCATTATTTGGAGGGTAATGAAAAACTTGTAACAAAAAGAAAGAAATGGTCACTCCTTTCTGTTTGGTCTCCTGGCACAATGTTGGAGGGCGATTTTCATTTTGTTCAAGGCTAAGGCTGACTCTATCACAGCATTTGTTTTTCATCTTTGGAAGGTTTGAAGAAATACGGCTTTATTGCCTGAATTAATAAAAACCAATGAGGTGTAATAAACATTCTAACGCTTTAGATGAAAATTACCAAGTACTCTCCAAGTCCTCCTCCTGATCTAACATGCACTCTGAGCCTGACTTCTGTCCTTCTGGTGCTCTCAATGACATTTATATGACCCTGCGGTGCCACCAAGGAGGAATACCTAGCTGCCTCAGTCCCCAGCCATGCCTCAGAGTGATCAAGGGACTTAGGAATGGAAACTTTCCCAGAGCTGGGCTTTAAGCTTTCAAAGCACTCAACTCACTGGAGTTCAAGAACTTTTGATGGGTTCTGAGGGGACAGCAGTGCATGTAGGAACTGGCAGGAGTTCCACAAACCACTCAACTGTCTGTTCATCCTGTCTCTCAGCCATCCTTGTCATATTTCTTCTTCCTCTCAGGCTGCTAGCTGGGAGACCTCCATGCCAAAGCTCCCTTGAGTTGTCTGTTATCTGGGGCCGTGATGTGTCATAAGCCACCTCCATTTGTCCCTTTTGATCCTTCCTTCTCAGCCGGCTGTCTTGAGCCTGCCGGAAGTAGCCACTGATCACTATCAGGAAAAAACTGGAGTCCAGGGGTGGCAACCCTGAAGAGTGACAGGAGATCAAGGGCACACTTACCATTTTGAATTTACTATCTTCATGTGTTATTTCTCAGGAGCCAGCTGGTGACATAAAAGACTCACAAGCTGACATGGTCTCTATCTCCCAGGCTCCAAAGGTGGACACATTCCTATCAGTTACTTTTAATACTCTGGAGGATACCCTAGCCACATCCTGTTGCAAACAGCCAAGGTCTGTCTGGTAGGTCAGCATCCCTTAACTTCTTACCCGGGAATAGCTGTTCTCCCTAGTTGCGCTGCTGAGGTTATTCATTTTCTTATTTGTACAGTGATCAGCCTTTTTCATGCTTGTCTTTCCTTTGCTGAGGTCTAATCAGATCTAATCTCTTAGTACTTTTCCTATTTCCTCTGCAGAACGCACAAGGACTATTGCTTCTGTGTGAATCCATTAGAACTGGGCTGTTTACATAGAACTTCCTGGAAATATCTTAGCTCTGGGACCTTCATTTTTTAGGTTAGGAGGGAAGAATTCTGTTCACTTGTCTAATTTAAATTTTTTAAAGAACATATTTCCAATTACAAGATAATATTACCCAAATTGCAGCCATTTGCATACTACCTTTTTTTATTTTTGACATTATCTACACACCATCTGTGATATTCTTCCTTGATATGTCACATTAAATTGTCTCAAGCCTACATTATCTTTACCTTAAATATTTATAAAATCATACATTTGGTATGCTAGTTGTCAATTTTAGAAAATATTAAAATTAAAATATAATTGTAAAAAAGGAATATTTTTCTGTCTGTCATTTAAAATTATCTTTTATACTACTAACGTTAGCCTCCCACTTCGGGAAACACTCATCTAGAATACAGTTTATGTAAGAGATTTAAATGAAGAACTTTATAGAAACAAATCCACCACTATTTCTACTTAGCCAAAGATGAAGCATTACTGTGGTCTGTTCACAATAATGTTGGAGAATAAAGAAATTTAGCATATTCTAGAACAATACAAAATATCTCCCTGCCTACAGGTCAAAACTTATATAAAATAGAAAGAAATTTATAATCATTATCAAGGCACCTGAGTTCTTTAAAAAGGCGCCTGAGTTCTTTCTTTCAAAATTGGTCAGTTATTCATTCATTCTTAAATCAACTGTCACATCTGAGCATTCCAGTCTGGAGAGGACCAGAAGACACTGTTGTCTATTTGGTTCAACCATACAGGCTGAATGGAGCAACATAACAAATGAT
>NW_007781014.1:0-3045 GCF_000696425.1 Galeopterus variegatus
TCTGTATGTGGGATCCAAACCCTCGGGCGGGAGCGCCGCCACGCTTCCCAAGTGGCGCACTGTAGCAGTGTGCCACCGGGCTGGCCCGAAGACACAATTTTTAAAAGAAAATGATTTTATTTAATTAGAAATGGGACTGTAGATTATGTTCTATTGTAGTGTAAAGGTCTGGTTACTTGGGTATCTTTTTCATTCTTACAATGAAGAATAGTAATACTACCTTACTTAAAGCAATTTTGAAGAAAAAATATATTTCTTTACCAAAAATAATTCTTCACAGAGACTGTCATTTCACATAAAAAGTAGATAAACCATTTTATGAAGAACTACCCAAAAGATTTCTTATTTCTTACTTTATGATTTTCCTTTGTGATAGAAATGAATTAGAAATAACATGGTTGTTTTAATTCGCTGGTGTATGAATCATGAAACGCAGCTAGTGCTTTCCCTGCCTACTAAACATTGGACACAGAACATTAAAGTAGATATCATGATCATATCTACCAACCACTTCTCAAGTCTTTGTATCCTGTTACATATTCTTATATCCTGCTGAGTAGATAAGGAAAGTTCACAAGAAAAGTTGCGTGACTGAAATGAACCCAATCTAAAATCAAAGACTTTCAGAATTAGACAGAAGCTTCTGCCCTCAGGGACTTCTCCACCTGTGTATCCTAAAAGCTATTATAATTCAACTCGCCCCAAACTGAACTCAACATTCCCCTCCACCTCTCTGCTACCCCCTGCCCTTCCTCTGGTTTTTCCATTCTGAATGACAGCAGCCCCACCTGTTCATTCTGGTTGCGAGCCTGGGAGTTGGCATTTACTTTCCCCCCACAATCAGCAGATCACTACATCCTGACATGTCACCTGCTAAATATCCCTTAACTTCAGACAGAAAACCACCACCAGGCACACAACCTCAGTCACCTGGATAGTGGAAGTGATTTCTTAGCTAATATTCTGCTCTGTTCTCATTTCTTTCTTCCTCGTTTACTCCTAATTTCTTAAATATCAGTCATGAGACTTCTGTGCACAAAATTATCCTGTTTCATCTCACCCCCATCGGATAAAAGCACACACCTTAGCATGATGCAAAATTCCTTTCTTGGGCCAGCCCGGTGGCGCACTGGAGAGTGCGCCGCTTGGGAGCGCGGCGGCACTCCCGCCGAGGGTTCGGATCCCATGTGGAGACCGGTTCCCGCTCACTGGCTGAGCGCAGTGCGGGCGCAACACCGAGGGTTGTGATCCCGTTGCCGGTCCCCAGTGCGGGTGTGACACCAAGGGTTGCGATCCCGTTACCGGTCAGTAAAAAAAGACAAAAAGGAAAAAAAAAATTCCTTTCTTGCTTCGATCCTCAAAAGAGACATCTTTTGCTGGTTGTGCACAGGTGCCCTGCACTTGGCCATGCTGAGTCCTTGGAAATTTGCCTCAGCTGTGACACGCTCCTTCTCACCTCTGCCCTTTGCATATACTGTTCTTAACAACTAAATAAGCTTCCTTAGCTCTTCTGACTATAAAATCCTACTTGCTCTTTAAAAGGTTCTCCTCAGATGTCCTTTCCTAAGAAGCCCAGCTTTGCCCCAGAGAGACACTCTTCTTTTTCCCTGTACAGCATCCGTTACACATGTTGTAACTTTACCTGTCTGCCTCCCTCATCAAGTGATGAGCTCCTTGGGGCTTCCTGTTCTCTCACAGGGTGTGGCATGTGGCTAAACATTCAATAATGCTTTCTGGATGAATGAATGAACCTATGCTATGAATCTATGCAAATTGCCCAAGGCCACATAACTGGATAACAGAAGAGCTGATAAGAGCAGACACCATGGGCCTCCAGATTCCAGCCCAGTCATTCCTCTCTGTATCCAACTGCTTTCATACTTGACACAGTCATGTCCTACAACAACACCCTTCCCTGAGTTTCCTATCTTTATTAAGGAACTTTTATTTTTGGCTTGGTTTGCTTTCTTTTTAGCACCAATATCTTGATTTTCCCTTGGGGAACTACCTTTCTCATATTTCCAATGCTCATAATTAGAATGGGCTGGCCCTGTACCCCGATTTCAAGAGAAGACAAGTGAGCCAGGGCTGCCCAATGGACTATGCTATGTTCCTCTGGGTGAATCAGAGACTGTGAGTGTCAACCCAGGACTCACTAGAACTCTTGAGGAAGAGAAGCTCTCTTTCCACCGAGTACATGAAGCAGAACTGAAAGAAGAGGCTCTTTGAGGAAGAAGACAAAAGAGAGAAACACAGAGGTGAGAAATTTCTGACGACATTGTTTAAACACCTCCAGCCAGTCCTTCCGTTTGCCAGTGTGGGGCGGCTTTGTAATGCGTTGATGTGACCAAGCTGCTCTATGTCTCCCAGAATCCCCTTTGCTATAAATGTCTGGTTAGAGTGGACTACTAAACGCGTTTTGCTTGGGATTCAGAAGGAGGAAGTGAAGACAGCCATATTGCTTTTATACCTAAAAGGGCTGGGCGGGGGCAGCTGTTGCTGCTGCAGCACGTGCACACTGTTGGTTATCCACTGACTTCCCTTTGTTGTCATGGGGCAGCAGCCAGGTTTACCTCTACTCCACCTTCAGGAACAGGTGCAGGTTTAGCTTCATGACAAAGGGCGCCAGCTTCCCTTCTGCAAGACAGAGTCAACATGGTCTGGAGATGGTAAGAGACTGACCTAGAGTCCAGTCTATCCTCATAGGTTCCAGCTCACAGATACCAATTTTTCCCTTCTCTTTCCCTCTTTACATCCGGCTTTCCTACCTGACAGCTAGCTCTGATGTCTTCGAGCTCCAGCATCAGAAATGAAGCAAACAGCTTTACAAAGACTGGCTAATCAGCTTTTGCAATTGCATAAGAGATACTAATAAATCTCTGTGTGTGTGTGTGTGTCTGTGTGTGTGTGTGTGTGTGTGTGTGTGTGTACACACACTTTTGATGGGTTGAATCCTTCTCTGACTGGACACTGACTGGTACCAAGTGCTATCCCTGGACTTTTCCATTACACAATGTTACACAATGTTTAAGTTTTTGTGGATTT
>NW_007781015.1:0-345 GCF_000696425.1 Galeopterus variegatus
TTTGTTTGTTTGTTTGTTTTAATAAAATTAGCCTAAAATCAGGAAATTAAACTGGAAGGAGCAATGGCCATGAACACATAAGCTATGGTTGAAACCACCTGATTAATGGTAATAAAAAAGAAACAAAAACATACGGTGCCTATCAAAGGGCTAACACTGAAGGAGGCAGGGTTTCCCAGAGCAGGCAACATTGCATAGCCAGTAACATTAAGTTGAGGACATCAAGGTTATTATTTCTCTTCCAGTCATTTAAGCATGGCTCCTGTTATAGCTTTTTCAATTTCCATTCCATACACTTTAGCTTCACAAACTGAAATTTTAAAAGAAACCAAATCGGTATACAAG
>NW_007781015.1:2285-3044 GCF_000696425.1 Galeopterus variegatus
TTGTAATTGTACATGCAGATGGGGTACAAATCTAATGTTTTGATACACATACATGTTGTATAATGATCTGGTCAGGATAGTTAATGTAACCATAACCTCATGCATCTATCATTTCTTTGTGACAAAAACATTCAAAAGCCTCTCCTCTAGTTATTATGTAATATACAAACTTAACTATTATCCATTGTTACCCTACTGTGCAATAGAACACTAGAACTCATTACTCCTACCTAATTGTAATTTTGTACCTGTTGGCCAGCCTCTCCCTGTTTTTCCTTCCTCCCTTCCCTCCCCATTTTCTGGTAACCAGTGTTCTACTCTCTGTCTCTATAATATCAACTTTTTTGTTTGTTTGTTTTGTTTTTGTTTTTAGATTCCACATCTGAATGAGATCATGTGGTATTTGTCTTTCTGTACCTGGCTTACTTCACTTAACATAATGAACTCTAACTCCATCCATGTTGCTGCAAATGATAGGATTTCATTCTTTTTTATGGATGACTACTACTCCATCGTGAATATATACCACATTTTAAAAACCCATTTATTCATTGCTGGACACATAGGTTGATTTCCTATCTTGGCTATTGTAAATTGTGCTGTGATGAATGTGAGAGAAGAATCAGAGTAATGCTGGCCTCATAAAATGAGTTGGGAAGTATTTTCTCCTATTCAATGTTTTGAAATAATCTAAAGAGAACTGGTATTAGTTCTTCTTTAAATGTTAGAAGAATTTAACAGCAAAGCTATCAGGTCCTG
>NW_007781016.1:0-923 GCF_000696425.1 Galeopterus variegatus
GGCGGGAGCGCCGCCACGCTTCCCAAGCGGCGCACTATCGCAGTGCGCCACCGGGCCAGCCCCTGGGGTTGGTTTTCTTTACTAAATATTTTTGTAATTTTGTTTAACCTGCTAGTTGAGTTTTCAGTGGGGTTCTGAGTCCTTGTGTGCTAGAACAGTGTTACTCAAAGTTTAGTCTGCAGGCAAATGCCAGTCCATGAACAGTGAATGGTTATTGGACTATGATAAGTACAGAAAGTGAGAGTAAACTTTTAGAGTAATTTGATATTGCTGTGACATTCAAGCATGTAATCTTTATTTTACAAAAAGTATCAGTCTGTGAAGGATTAGAAATAAAACATCTTGAGAAGCACAGTGCTAGATGTCTTGGTCACTATTTTACAACCCTTTGATTTGCAGAATAAGCTGCTCTCTTACAGCTTTCAGCTTTTAAAGATAGCTGCTTTTTTACCAAGTGCTTACTATGTGCCAAGTGGCCTTCTAAGAGCTTTATTTAATTTATTTTATTTTTATTTTTTAAATTTTATTTTATTTTATCAGTATACAATGTGGTTGATTATTGTGGCCCATTACTGAAACCTCCCTCCCTCCTCCTTCTCTCCCGTCCCTCCCCCCCTCCAACAACCTCATATCTGTTCACTTGTAAAAACTTCAAGAAATTACGATTGTTGTCTTCTTCCCTCCCCTGCCAGTTTATTTGTGTATTTATTTATTTATTTTTAGCTCCCACAAATAAGTGAGAACATGTGGTATTTCTCTTTCTGTGCCTGACTCGTTTCACTTAATATATTTCTCTCTAGGTCCATCCATGTTGTTGCAATGGCAGTTATTTCATTCTTTTTTATAGCTGAGTATTGCATTGTGTAGAAATACCACATTTTCTGTATCCACTCATCTGATGATGGACATTTGGGCTGGTTCCA
>NW_007781016.1:2468-3044 GCF_000696425.1 Galeopterus variegatus
TTCTGCATGTTCACTATTGGAGAATAGAAATGCTACTGATTTTTGTGTGTTGGTTTTGTATTCTGCAACTTTGCTGAAATCATTTATCAACTCCCAAGAGTTTTTTTGTAGAGTCTTTAGGCTGTTTGAAGTATAGGATCATGTCATCTGCAAACAGGGATAGTTTGACTTCATCTTTTCTAATCTGGATGCCCTTTATTTCCTTCTCTTCTCTGATTGCTCTGGCCAGTAGTTCCAACACTATGTTGAATAGGAGTGGTGAGAGTAGCCGTCCTTGTCTACTTCCTGTTCTTTAGGGAAAAGCTTTCAGCTTTTCCCCATTCAGGATGATATTGGCAGTGGGTTTATCACATATGGCTTTAATTATGTTGAGATACTTTCCATGTATGTCTAACTAGTAGAGAGTCTTTATCACAAATGAGTGTTGAATTTTGTCAAGTGCTTTTTCACCATCTATAGAGATGATCATATGGTCCTTGTGTTTCATTTTATTGATATGGTATATCACATTTATTTATTTATTTTTATTTTTTATTTATTTTTATTTTTTAAAGATGACTGGTAAGGGGATCTTAA
>NW_007781017.1:0-922 GCF_000696425.1 Galeopterus variegatus
TGGTTAAAATTCCTGAGGAAGAGAAAATGATTAGCTGATCTTAATTCTTGCCCCAGGCCATGTTGTATTTTGCTGGCAGTTATGGCTAAACATGCCCTTGGGTTATATACCAGTCAGGGTGGGAAAGGATATAAACCATGGCTGCATGAGGCCAGCTTCTCCTGCAGAGTGAGGGACAGGGTAGGGCACCTAGAACTAGAACTTGGTTTACCTAGGACTATGGTGATCACATGTCCTAGTTTTCCTAGAAGACACACAATTTAAAGCTGCTGTCCTACAATTGAGTGCAGTTTAGCATTTGTCTCAGGTTTTTCATTTTTTAATGAATTAAAAAAATTAATACTTGTTGTGATAGACATGGATATATATTGACCAGATCTACTTTCAAGGAAGGACTTGCTTCCCAGCTGGGGGAGTATATTCAGCAGACATTTCCATCTGTCAGCTTCTTCAGGATCTGGTTGAACTGACAGGTCACACCCTTTCTGAGGGCAGCCTGCATCTGGCAACTGAGTGGGGGCATAAAGGCCTGGCCATTTCATTCCAATGAATGAAATGTTACCTGTAATATTTGCTCCAGAGCTCTTTGCCATGTTGAACAAGCCTGCATCACAGTTCACCTTCTGTCCAATCTGCTTTCTCAACCTTCCCTTCACAGGTATTGATCCCTAGTAAACATTTTGCACCCAGACTCCATCTTGGCATTTACTTCCAGAGAACCTAACTGGTGACAGTTGGTAGCAGGAGTTATCTGAAAAATCAAATGATAAGATGGAGCTGGATGACTCATTGGCCGGCAAAAAGGACCCCATTCTATAGTGGGTGGAGCACAGAATACCCCGGGCACTTGCTATAGCTCACCAGCAGTAAAATTGAGAGGGTTTATCTGGAGGGAATGCACTTGCAGATGTAACGTATCAAG
>NW_007781017.1:2536-3044 GCF_000696425.1 Galeopterus variegatus
CTCATAATGTTGTGCAGCCTTCATCACCACCCATCTCCACAATCCTTTTCATCTTGGTGTTGTCAGTACCACGTTCTACCAGTGAGTTAACTGGCCAGCAAAAATTAAACCCTATACCCATTAAACAATAACTCCCCCTTATCCCTGTTGGGCTCTTTTACCTGCCCATAATCCTGCTGACTGGGCCAATTGTTGACCTAGGGCTGGGTCTAGAGATCACAGTTGCCTCAAGCCTGTTGTCCAGACTGGGTCACAAACCCTTCACATGCAGGCCTCCGAGTTAGGTAACCGGCCGAAAGGTCCTTGGAGCCCCGGTTGAAGAGCATGACTGTGCAGGGCAGATGCCCGAGGCAGTATATGCCAGCCAAGGTGGTGGCACTGTGCATGCGCACTAGCTCCACCCACACAAAACTTATTTACAAAGAATGCACTGCACCACCCCCAACGGGACCCAAGGCGAGGGGGCCTGATTAAACTATTCTATTTCCCCAACAATCCCTTCTCCCCA
>NW_007781018.1:0-1398 GCF_000696425.1 Galeopterus variegatus
GCAAGTGCTGCTGTAGAAGCTGCAGCAAAGGATCCAGAAGATCTAGCTCAGATCTTTGATGGAGGTGGCTGCACCGATCAACAGATGTTCAGAGTAGATGAAACAGCCTTATATTGTAGGAAGACTCCATCAAATAGTTTCATAGCTACAGAGACGTCAATTCTTGCCTTTAAGCCTTCAAAGGACATACTGACATTCTTGGTAGGGGCTAATGCAGCTGGTGACTTTCCGCTGAGGCCAGTCCTCATTTAACTTTCTGAAAATCCTAGTACCCTTCAAGTTATGCTGAGTCTGCTCTGCTTGTTCTCTATAAATGGAACAACAAAGCCTGGATGACAGCACCTCTGATTACTGCATGGTTTACTGAATATTTTAAGTCCACCGTTAAGACCTACTACTCAGAAAAAAAAAGATTCCTTTCAAAATATTACCAGTTACCAACAATGCACTTAGTCATCTTTGATCTCTGATGGAGATGTTCAAGGAAAATAATGTTATTTTCATTCTTGCTAACATAATATTTATTCTTCAGCTCATGGATCAAGGAGTAATTTGGACTTTGATATTATTCGGGAAATATATTTCAAAAAGCTGTAGCTGCCCTAGATACTAATATCTGTTATGGATCTTAGCAAAGTTAATTGAGAACTTTCTGAAAGGAATTCAACTTGTTAGATGCTATTAAGAACAGTCGTTATTCATGGGGTGGAGGGAAAAATACTAACATTAGCAGGAGTATAAAGAAGTTGATTCTAGCCCTCACAAATGAATTTAATGGGTTCAATACTTTCATGGAAAAAGTAATTTTAAATGCCGTGGAAATAGGAACAGAACTAGAGCTGGAAGTGGAAACTAAAGATGAGACTGCATTTATGTGATCTCACGATAAAACTTTAACAAATGTGGAGTTGCTTCTTATGGATCAGCAAAGACTTGAGACAGAATCTATTCTTAGAGAATATGCTGTGAAAATAGTTGAACTGACAATAAAATTTAGAATACTACTTACCTTGATCAATAAAGCAGCAGCTGTGTTTGAAAGAATCCTTGCCAATTTTGAAAGAAGTTCCACTGTGGGTAAACTCTATCAAACAGCATCACGTGCTACAAAGAAATCTTTTGTGAAAGGAAGATTGAGCTTATGAGGCAAACTTTATTGTTGTCTTATTTCAAGAAGTTTCCACAGCCACCTGAACTTCAAACACCACCCTTAATGGTCAGCAGCCATGAACATTGAAGCAAGACCCACCATCAGCAAAAAGAACATGACTCACTGAAGGCTCAGATGAGCATTAGTATTTTTTAGCAGTAAAGTATTTTGTAACAAAGGTATGTACATTGATTTTTAGACATAATGCTATTGAACTCTTAACAGGCTACAGTATAAAGTAAAAAAAA
>NW_007781018.1:2613-3044 GCF_000696425.1 Galeopterus variegatus
CTAAGGACCTGTCTAAATCCAAGCAACTATAAAATGGAGTAATATGATTATTGTATACTGATGTTCTATAAATCCAGTTGCTTATGGTTTTGAGTAACTCTTCCTTACATTGAAATATTTTTGTTTGTAGAGCCCCTCAGACAGTTGCACTATAAAAATGGAAGAGAAGTGAGAAGAAAAGAAACAAAATAAAACAAAACACATAAACTAATGAATTTAGGAAGTCCTATATCTAAGATACTTTTTAAATAAACAATTTACTAATACTTTCTTTTAAAACAGAAAAAGAAATATTCTGTATTACTCAGTTTTATGTTGTGGTAACAGAAATACCTGAGACTTGGTAATTAATGAAGAACAGAGGTCTATATGGCTTATGATTCTGGGACAGCTGCATCTGGCATGGGACTCAGGCTGCTTCTACTCATGGC
>NW_007781019.1:0-806 GCF_000696425.1 Galeopterus variegatus
CAGCTCCTGCCTTCAGCTCCCCATTTTGCTGAAACCCAAGCAGGCTGTCTTTGCCAGTGCCCTGCCTCTTGCATTCTCACTTAATCTTAACAGAGCTGTTGGGTAGAAGAAACCCAAGTAGGAGGAATAGCTAGAGACGAGAGAACAGGTCTGCTTTGCCCTTCTCCCAGCCTGAGCCACTCTGTCCTCATATGCCCACTGCACTCAGGCCCAAGGATGGTCATGTTTGGTCAGGACTTTCCCATTTCTGAACACTGACCAGCACCAGCTGCCATACCCAAAAGCTCACATGCAGGAACACCAAAGCCTGGAAGGCTCCAAAGAACTCCCAGCAAATGTGTAGATGAGCTCAAAATAAGTCCTCTCTGAGGAAGCATGCTAACAATGCATCTCCTCCCTGAGTCTCAGGTGGCTTTGTTGTGCCCAGCAAGAGAAACCTCAACGCTGTACACAAGGGGGACGCTGACACTATCTTACCAGCCTGTGGACCAATGAGGGGCAGAGCCACAGGAAACAGGCCCAGCACTTCTGTGGAGAGGCTGGAAGGTCACAAAGGCTGGAGGGAGTGTTTACAGAGTGGAACATGTGGACATCATAGCTGTGTTACCTACACAGAAGGGAACTCTAAAAGAAAAGGACAGAAATTTCTACCAGTATGCCGCACCATTCACAGTGGTGCCACCAAATGCAGATCAGTGTGTAAAATTTGGTTCTGATACGATCAACAATATGATCTATAACAGCAATCACATGTCAGAGGCATGCTGAGCTGAGCAGGCAGTGGGATGTAGAGAAGAGTTGAGTAC
>NW_007781019.1:2826-3044 GCF_000696425.1 Galeopterus variegatus
GGTGATTAGTCTTCCCTGGTTGTTTGATGAGATTCCTAGGGAGAGAGTTCAAGATTCAAGACATTGCATTCCTTTCAGAAGAACTCAGATAAGAGAACTTCAGAGAGAGTTCCTCCCTGTGTTCAGAAGGAAAAGAGAGGGGGAGCAGGAGAAGATAAGAAAGAGGCCTTGGTTCTGAGGCCTTTCAATCTCCTTAGTTCAAGGCACTCAGCGTGTCA
>NW_007781020.1:0-1057 GCF_000696425.1 Galeopterus variegatus
CTCTAGAAATGCAAACTAATTTTAGCTGACAGAAAGCAAATCAATGCCTGTAAATGGGTGGATGAAGGAGGAAGAAATAAGTTATAACAGTATGCAAGGAAACTTCTGAGAGTGATAGCTATGCTCATTTTGTTGGCTATAGCGTGGTTTCACAGGTGTATACATATGCTAAGACTCATTCATTTGTACACTTTAAATATATACAGTTTATCATCAATTATACCTCCATAAATATATACATTTTTCATCAATTATACCTCCATAAATCTGTTTCAAATATAGAACGAGTTTGTAAAAGTAGCAGTAGAATGAGTCCTATAACAATGTAGTGTTCATAAAAAATAAAATCAATTTCAAAAGGACAATATACAATTTATAATAACAAAAATAAAACTAATGCAAAAAACATTGATTTATGATAGCTTATAAGAAAGAGAACAGTGTAAAAAATTTTAGATTAGTAATTATACATCAATAAATATATATATTCATATATGAAAGAAGTTTATTTACAAATTAATATCACAATTATCATAAAGTTGAGAATATATTATACTCAACTCCAAAATTAAAACAATGACAATAAGTAAATATTTCTAACTTGGAAAATTTGTACTCTTTCCAAATGTTAAAGGAAGTAGCCATGGTGATGAGCATTGATGTATTTCTAAATACACTTAAAGTTTATTCAACAAATATTTATTAAATGGCTGTTCTGTAATGGGCACCTTGCTGGGGTCAATGGTGCATGGAATTGCTATAGTTCTCACTTATACTGAGATTTTATTCGAGTGCAAAAAGCATAGATTTAACAGGCTGCTATTCTTTCTGCCTGGAGTTTCATTCCTTTTGCTTTTTGCATAAGTTGCTAACTGCGACCTTTCTGGTTTGGACTTGAATATCATGACTTCAAAAAAAGCTGATCCTGAATACTAAGTCTCCCCTACACTTCCCAACTCTGCATGCTCTTTGTCCCTAGCACTGCATCTTGGTTGATTCCTTAACTTGCTTGTCCTGTTTGCTGTATTGCAAGCTCCACAGGGACAGGAATTTGCAG
>NW_007781020.1:1950-3044 GCF_000696425.1 Galeopterus variegatus
ATTGAGTAATTGCAATAAATGCAATAATAGATATGACACTTTTTTCTCTTCAGATGATAAACCAAAATGTACTTGTGATGGATGAGGGAAAACTCCTAACTGGAGAAGTGCTTGGATACAGAACTGAGAAACTCTTCTACACAAATATTCTGATGTTCTTCTAACTTCAAGATTTCTAAAATTTAAAAGTATAACCACGTGCCAAATGGTTCACAGATTGAATATGTATTATGTTAGAGATACTTATGATTAAATTCTGTAACATGAATTTGTGAACTCTAAAACAAAAATATTTCTCTGTGGACACATCTCCATCAAGTGTCTCTAAATGCTTATTTCCTTAATTCCTGCACAAATAAAATTTTCAAAAATTCTAACTTTATATACAGTTATTATGAACAGTCTGTGAATTTTATTTTAATGCATTTTTATTATAATATAGTCATTGAGTCTATAAGTATGGCAGTCAGATTTCATTTTCTAGAAGTGTATAACTGATGCTTTGGTAAACTACAATATTAGGAAATAACTATTATACTCATTTCACGTGCAACTTTTACATACACATGCACATACTTCCATGTAAGCATGCAGATACTAAAAACAAAAGGTCTATTTGTAAATTAGGTCTAAAACATACACACACATGCACATGCTTACATGCAATCTGTATAAAGTCAGAGTCTTTGTTCAGCAGAAAATCCTGTTTTGTTAGAAAATAGATATGTATAAATATTGAAAACCAGTGGAAAGTCAAATGATACAAAAAATCCAAAGGTCAAACAATGAAAAATGCTTTTGCTGCACATGGAACTGATTTTCTCCTTAAAGTAATCAAGCAAACCCTAAGAACTGTCAGATAATTATCACAGTTTCAGCTTAACACATATTTGATAATACTGTAATGAGTCATGATTATGATTTAACTTTATTTCAACATATAGAGTGTTTAAAAAGCTCTATGAATAATTGACAAAACACAAAGATTTCTAACCATACTAGTTTTAACTTGGCTTTACCCCGAGGGGCTAATTGAGATAATCATAGGAATTTTGGAAGAATAGAATATATTGGTACATGTTTTTCATAAATAG
>NW_007781021.1:0-557 GCF_000696425.1 Galeopterus variegatus
GTTTTTTTTAAAAAAAAAAAAAAAAAAAAAGCTTTTTAAGAAGCTAAAAAGAAGTAAAGAGAACTCATTTTTGAAAGACAGAATATGGGTTAAATCTAAAGTACGTGCAATTGGCATGAAACTGATGGGATGAGAGAAAAGTACTTCAATGCAGCATTATAATTTACTTGGCTTGTAGTCAGGGACCATATTTCACTGATGATTTCCCTCTAACTATGACTTGTCCACAGCAAGGCACTCAATAATATGCTAAGGTTTCTCACCCAAAGGTCAGCTCAGACAGACTCCCCAAAGGCCCTATGGTCCTTGAACCATGGCACCTCTCTACTCTTATTCTGATGCTCCTTACCAGGGTCTACAAGTGCCAGACGCTTGTCCCGGGACAGGGAAGCTCTTTCCTCCTGGTTGAACATTCTATCGATCATCACCATTTCAGCAGAGGGATTAATCCGCTGAAAACGAGAGAGCCAGTCATTTCAGATGCCTTTTACCAAGTCCAAACATCTCACCACTTCTTTGGAATAAAGGAAGCAATCTAAAACAAGAATTTGGTGTCT
>NW_007781021.1:2278-3044 GCF_000696425.1 Galeopterus variegatus
TGCGATCCCGTTGCCGGTCCCAGTCCAGTACGGGGGCGACACTGAGGGTTGCGATCCGTTGACGGACACGGAAAAAGACAAAAACAAAAACAAAAACAAAAAAAAAACCAAAAATGTTTGTCAATATGAGAACAACTATTATAGAATTTGCTGGCATAATTATAAGTAAGTATATATATCTAAGTAAATACATACATACATACATACATACATACATATAGATATCTACACTATATTGTATATGTTTATAATGTAGTTCAACCACTGTCCCAAGGTAAATTAGTTTATTTTGTGTGTGTGGCTTGCCAGTAAGGGGATCCAAACCCTTGATCTTGGTGTTATTACACTGCCAAGGTACATTTTGAAAGTTGATCTCAAAATTGAAAACGACTTGTAAGAGACCAATTTATAGGTTAAAGACTATATGATTTTAAAACTGCTTCTAAAATCTCAGAATAGATTTCGTCTTTCCATCATTTCTGGAGATATCTTATTCCTTTCTCTAACTAACTGGTGCTTCAAAACTAATTTTAGTTTCTATCTGGGATAACGAAAATGTTCTGGAATGAGATAATGGTGATGGTTGCATACTTTGTGAATATACTGAAAACCAGCAAGTTGTACACTTTAAAATTCAATGTGATTTTGGGCCGAGCCCGTGGCGCACTCGGGAGAGTGTGGCGCTGGGAGCTCAGCTGTTCTCCTGCCGCGGGTTCGGATCCTATATAGGGATGACCGGTGCGCTCGCAGCGCTCACTGGCTAAGT
>NW_007781022.1:0-342 GCF_000696425.1 Galeopterus variegatus
TAAGTCAATTAATGTGATTCACTTAGAATTTGGTGCATAGTAAGCACTCAACAAATGTTAGTTGTGTTTATGTACTTTATTAGTGATTTAACTAGTGGCTGTTTTCTGAAGTTTCTTTTAACCTCACACTTCTGTGTCTTTCTTGTTTTGTTTTCTATGAACTGAATGTTTTTATTCTCAAATGTCACAAATCAAAAACCTACTCTTTCTTTATAAAGCCTTCACTTATAATTCTATTCCAAACAAAATAATTTAACAGCTATTTATGGAATATCTACTCTGTTCCAGGCATGGTGCTAGGTGCTGCAGATTCAGGGGTTAAAGAGGACTACAACTGTGGTC
>NW_007781022.1:2365-3044 GCF_000696425.1 Galeopterus variegatus
GGCCTAACCCCACCAACTAGAGATCCATTATCGATATTTTTTCATATCTGCTCTTCTCACTTCTATAAATAGTCATGTATGCATATATTAATACACATGCATGTGCTTTTGAAATGGAATATTATTAAACATCCTATTCTGTAACCTTATTTAATAATATATAATTGACATTTAAAAATCCATAAATATACATCACCATTTTAATGATTACTGGATTTTTATTGTATGCAAGTGTTCACTAGATGTATTTATAGTCTATTTTGAGAAAAGATAGTGGAGAATGTATTTAAAGTGACTCTCCTGGCGTTAGCACACTGCAGTTGGACATAGTAATGTTTCAGTTATTCTATCAACTAAACATGTGCCGGACATTACGCTAAGTATGGAGAATACAGAGAATAAGAGGTGACAGATAAAATTAGAGCTGAAGCAATTAATTCAAGATCTTGTTAGATTAACTAGTAATTGGACAATTATAATACAATGGCTTAAGATTTATTGAGAAGGTCAGCACAAAAATTCTTGGAGACCCAAAATAAAGCAGTAAGTGCCTTGGGAAAGTGGAGAAGTCTGCACTGACAAGATGATGGTTGAACTACCTCTTATTATAAATACACAGGGACTTCAAAAAGTTCATGGAAAGATTCATATTACTTTTAATTCCCTTTTTCCACAAACT
>NW_007781023.1:0-318 GCF_000696425.1 Galeopterus variegatus
TGTCATACAATGACCTTTACAAGTTTTAGACAATTGTTAAGAAGTCAAATCCAGAGGCATGACTTGTAGCTCCAGAAATCCCAAAAGATAGAAACTCATGGGTTCCTTAATCATGATAGTATTGAAAATCTAGGGTAAAATTTCCATAAAGAACATATTATGTCTCATCTTTCCTAAATAACATTGGCTGTGGTATACACAACGTACAGTAGTAAAATTTCATAAATACACATCAGCATTTTGTCCCACCCAAACTCGAACTGTTGTTTATACACTTTGAAGATAAGATTTCTTCCAGTAAAATAGTTTGAGCTATAA
>NW_007781023.1:2385-3044 GCF_000696425.1 Galeopterus variegatus
GAGAGTGCAGGTATCCCTTCGACATGATGATTTCCATTGCTTTGTGTATACACTCTGCAGCAGGGTTGCTGGATCATATGGACGTTCCATCTGTAGTTCTCTGAGGAAACTCCGTACTGTTTTCCATAATGGCTGAAGTTAATTTACAGTCCCGCCAACAGTGTAGGAGGGTTCCCCTTTCTCCACATCCTTGCCAGCATTTGTTACTCTCTTCTGTTTGATACTGGCCAGTCTAACTGGTGTGAGATGATATCTCAATGTGGTTTTGACTTGCATTTCCTGATACTGAGTGATACTGAGCATGTTTCCATGTGTCTGTTGGCCATTCGTATACCTTCCTTTGAGAAATGCTTATTCAGCTCCTTTGCCCATTTTTTAATTGGGTTGCTTGTTTTTTTACTGTTAAATTGTTTGAATTCCTTGTAACCCACAAAAATTTCTATCAGGGTGGGAAAGAAAAATAAGAAACAGCTTTAGTACCCTTGAACTGCTTCTATTATTTTTTTATCTTGTCTCCTCCTATAACAATCTCTCCTTACACTAACTCCAGCTCTTTAAATTTTGTCCATTTGATACTTCTTTTTTAAATTTTTCAAGAAACGTCCATACTGTTTTTCATAAAGTTTGTACCAATTTACATTCCCACCAGCAGTGTCCGA
>NW_007781024.1:0-3044 GCF_000696425.1 Galeopterus variegatus
CGCCCATCACACCTCACTAGCTCCCCCCACCCCACCCTGCCCTTCGTTGGATGTATATTTGTGAGGCACTTTCTATGTGTTTGGAAGCCTGCTGGGCAAGAAATACAGACCCAGCTTGCTGAGGAGTCACATGGAAAACTGAGTGAGAATATGATCACCATATAATCAGCACCTTACAAGAGGTGCGCGAAAAACATGATGAATGCACGGAAGACCAGATGCGGACACCCGCTTGAGAAGGACTGCAAACAGGGCTGAACGGGACGGCCATGCATGTTTCCAAGACAGACAGCATTTCATCTTGCTCAAACTGGAAGAATAAGGAGTCCTGTAGATGGAGAAATGGGCTGAAGAATTCCCAGGCGGTGAGAATTATGCATAGAAAAGCATTTGCACTAATGAATCTGAGTGTTCATTGAATGATTCCAGAAGTGTATAATGTGTTCATGAGAATAGACAGAAAGGCACTTTCGCTGTGATGGTTGGGAAGGAGTTCACAGAGGAGGTGAGACTTCCCTGTGGAAGCCAGAACGGTCAGATTTGAGGACAACACATCCCAGGAGAAAGAACCTGCACAGACAGAGCCATGGCAGTGGGTTGCATATGCCTTACGCAAGAAATTAACACACTGGTTTATCAATGGTAAGGCAGTAGGAAAGTAGAGACCAAGGTGCCTAAGAAAAATATTTCACACATGGTGCAGGCCACTTAAGTTTATTTTTTTAAATAAAGAGGAGGAAGCAATCACAATAAATAATTATTTTAGGTCGGGAGCTATGCCGGGCACATATTCAGTCATTCTTTGTGGAAAACACAGACAGGTGAATTAGGAAGATTCCTGAAAGAGAGCACAGGATTAATTAGCCCTGCAGACAAGAAGGCTGTTGTGGAAGGCTATCAGGAGCTGTTGTAATATTCCCCGTGTGAGGGCATGAAGCTCTCAGCTAGGCAGATTCCAGTGGGAATAAAAATAAAGAACAGGTAAAAATGGATTTTGAAGAGGGTCTCATAAAACACGACTTGATTCAGATTGGGGTGATACACAAGAATATAGCTAAAGCTTTGAGTCTGTGAAAATAAGAGGATGACAAGAGAGGAAAATCAAGAAAACGGGGGACGGAAAGTGGATGGAAACTAACATTTATTATGTGCTGCTATGGGTCAAACGTCCCCCCCAAAAGCTCATGTGTTGGAAAATTGATCCCCATTGTAAGTGTTAAGAGGATGGGAAATCTGACGATGGTACCTGGTAGGTGAAGACTTTAAGAAGTGATTGAATCTGAATTGTTAGGGCCATGCTCTCATGAATGGATTAATCCATTTGTGGAATAATGGGCTAACGGTTTAGTGGTTGTCACAGGAGGGGCACTGATGGCTTTATACTGAGGGCAAGCAAGAACGTTAAAGAGCTCTTGGCATCTTCTCCATGTGACACTCTGTCTCACTGTAGAGTCGCCACCAAGAAGGAGGCCTTCACCAGATGCCTCCCTGGACAGTAGACTTCCCAGTCTCCAAAATGGTAAGAAATAAACCTCATTTCTTTATAAATTACCCAGTTTCAATTGTATTTCTAGTATTGACCTATCAATTTTATATTCTTTAGCTTATTTAATCCTTATAAAACCCCTCCCTATAAGATGAAAATCATTCTTGTGGATGAAGAAACTGCAAATCAGGAAGGTTTTGCAAATTGCCCATGTGCACAGAACTAGCAAATTGGAGAGCTGAAACGGAGTCCTGGGTCTACCGTACTCCAATTCTATCTCGCCCTTTTCCCCGTGCCTCCCATGTTCTGATGGAATACATAATGTGTTTAGACGTGGACACAGTGAGCTTGAGGTGACAGCAGAACATCCAAGAGAAAATATCTAGCGAGCAGTAAGACATAATAGGATCACAGATTTATAGCACTGGAAGGCATCTTAAAAATCATATAATCATAGAACCAAAGTTCTAAAAAGAGATTAAAGCTGGGGTTATCCATTTGGGAAAAATTTACATACTAGGAAATGAATGAAATCACCATCTGAGAGAAAATATATGTTGGAAAGCTAATGTCTGTCTTTAGGTGTGCCCCCCTTTCTGGGGCAGAGGGAAGGAAAGAGCTTGGTCATAGGACAGGGGAGAAGCTTCTTGAAAAGAGATGAAGATAGTGAGTTTCATCCCACACCAGAAAAGGTGGATTAAGAGTCAAAAATGTCACGTGACTTTGAGAAGTCAAAGAAAACAAGGCAGTTTCTATGGTTGTTAGAAGTGTGTTGGTTGGACCGGCCTGGTGGCGCACTGCTACAGTGCGCCGCTTGGGAAGCACGGCAGCGCTCGCGCCGAGGGTTCGGATCCCACATGCAGACCGGCTGCTCACTGGCTGAGCGAGGAGCGGGGGCAGCACGGAGGGTTGCGATCCTGTTGCCGGTCCCGGTCCGGTGCGGGCGCGACACTGAGGGTTGCGATCCGTTGCCGGTCACGAAAAAAGACAAAAAGACAAAAAAAAAAAAAAAGAAGTGTGTTGGTTGCCTTAGAGAGAACGTGTCAAAGAAACAAGGGAAATAATATAAGGAGACAAATACTATGGGTGAGAAAGATTGCCTGGGGTTCCTTTATTTGACTAGATCTTGAAAAATAAAATCCAACTGATATAGAGTGGGAATTCTGTAAAGATACATCTTGGTAATAGTTCTCTGTGGTTTAAACTGAGGATATCACAAGTTACAAAATAGCATCAGATTTTGGTTTGTTGAGATGAAAACTGTTGATGGCTACATACAAATTCACAGCACTCATAGTTTTGCTCAATATTTCAATAGTGGCTACAACTAAGGGTCTATGGTACTTTCCATACAAATAAATAACAATAATTAATTAACATTACAAAATTATTTCTAATAAAATACCCAAAGGCACTATTTCACAGAACTGGGAAGTGGTTGCTCAGGCCCATGATGCATCAGTTAAAACATGGTGGTTTCCGGGCCGGCCCGGTGCCGCACTGGAGAGTGTGCCGCTTGGGAGTGCGGCGGCGCTCCCGCCGAGGGTTCGGATCCCAT
>NW_007781025.1:0-3044 GCF_000696425.1 Galeopterus variegatus
ACTGGTATGTGAAGATAAGAATTACTTGGGAGTGGGGGAGAGCTGTTCAAAGTTTTTACTTTCATCTAGGACCAACCAGATTTCTCTGTTTCAAGTTTCAAGATTCATTCTTTGCCAGAAAAGGTCCTAACTTTCAGATGAGAAACTTGGTGAGAGTGAATTGAGCTGTTATTGCACCTTATGGAATTAAATTTTTGGCTTGATTTTCAGCAGTATCAGCCTCACACCTATAAGATAGAAGAGATTCTTCTAGGGCTATCATGGAAGTTCTCTGGTTCTTAGACTGTGATTTAAGCTGAGAGTTAATGGACTTGAGTTTATCATTTTCTCTCAGTAAATGCTCAAGCATACTTAAAAGGATCTGTCTTATACTACTGTTTTTACAGCTATCATCACTGCCTTAGTGCTCAAATACAACATCCAGTAAACCCAAGGCACATGCTTAAGTTGGCACTTCATCACAATCAGCCACAGGTGATAGCTTGATTAATTTTCTAAAAAATTGCCACAGATCACTAGTATCCCGTTTCCTTGGTAACGAGCTTAGCCCTGTCTTTAATCCCAAAGGTATGACTCAAATCTCCAAATCTCATCTTTACTGGTTTGTTTCCTGGGACCACTTCTTTATCAATCTGGGTTCAGTCAGGAGCCAGAAACCAGTCATTTGAGTTGGTAAAGTTTATATAAATAATTACTAAACTATAATAGAGGAATAACTATAAAAATGTAGAGACAATTGTAAATGGTATCCTAGGGCTGAAGGAAGATTTCTGGAAGAAAGACAAACTTGGGAGGGGGAGGTTACCTTCCCCAGGCTGGAGTTAAGATCTTGTTGGAGAAGGTAGGGTTGCACCCAATTGGATGTGGGTAAGTTGACTGGACTGCCTTGGCCAGAACTGGTTAGCAGTTGCTGGTCTTCAGGAGACAGCAGCACTCCGAGGTATAATCATGTTGAATATGGTAAACAGTTGTACAGGGAAAGACAGGGCACTGCTGCCAGCATGGGACCTGGGGTGTGATGGGGTAGTCAAGTGATACCCCACATCAAGGGGGTAATCACCAGTCGCAGGCTGAGGCACAAGGTTGACAGAGGACTCTACACTCTTGGCATGAGGCTGAGGCAGACCACTGTTACCAGACTGCAGTTTTAGGTTTTTGGTCAAACTGAGAAGAAGAATGTTTCACGGACGGAGGGGAGTCTGCACTGCAGCCAGCACCCGTCCAGTGAAAGAAAAGGAAGAGGGACAGGCAGACGGAATGCACAAACAATAGGACATCATTCTAAAGTGAAAGTAGGCGTATGCATCCTCAGGAGTGAGGAATGTTCCGCGGTTCTTAAGGGGAAGATCTATATTTTGTTCTGGGATGGGGGTGTTTCTCTATCCTACCTAAGGGGAGGACTATTTGGCCGTGGGAGGAGAATCTAGGGTAATTAAGGGCTAACAGGTTGATACAAAGTTGCATCTGCTTCCTGTCATGTGTCTCTGAGTTTCTGAAGATTTTGGTCATGCGCAGTGGTGTCATTTTCCCTTAACTTTGCCATTTTGGGCCTAGTCTGCAGTTTAGTTCCTCCTAGTGTGCAGGTGCTGTGGTTTTTTGTGGTTTTACTTAAAACCACAGTCTGTTCAAAAACTGGGAAGTTTGAGGTGTAGCGTGCTGATTACTAGGGTTGGTTAAGCTGTCATCAGCTCATTATGAGTTCATTGACTGCAAAAGGAGGAGGTGGCTAGTGCCGATCCAGTTTGAATATTCATGAGCAGCCTTCCGTGTGTCCCTATTCTTTCCTGCCTTACCACCACTAGGTTTCCTTGTATACACTCACTACTAATGGACCATGCAGCAAGAGCAAAAAAAGCAAAACTCCACGTGTCAGAATCAGGAAGAAAAGTTCCCTTCCTCCTGCAGTATACCTCCAGAGCACTGTATTATTAAAACTTAACATGATTTTTAATGTAAAGGAGAAATGCTTATGGAGTCCAGTCCATTATTATTGAACAAACACTGAAGAGTAAATTTGGAGCTGAGAGGCAATAGATCGATAATTGAGGCAGAGGGTTTCCTCATATGTCTGGTGTTTCTTGGCTATTAGCTTATCTTTAGAGGTGAGACATTGAATGCTAATTGGGTGCTCTGTATGTAGGGATGGAGTGAGTATGTTTTGTGTGGCTTTTATTATTGGTACTGATATTTAAATGATTTTTCTTTTTCCTTGGAATTTATACATTTTACCTGGATATGCTTAGATTTTGTCATTTTTTCATTAATTCTGGCTGTAACTGAAGCACTGTTACTATTTAGATTTAAATATTTTATTGACCCGATAGATTTTCCTGCTTAAAATTATTAATTTACTTGTCTTTCTTCCCTTTGTTCTCTTTTCTACCTTTCAAATTTCTATCCATGTGAAGTCTACTGGATATATCTATCAAGTCTTTTATTTCCTTCATTCATAAATTCTCTGTATTTTTGTTTTATGTGTTGAGATGTCTTCCTCACCCAATTGACAGGTTATTAAATTTGTTATCTTTAGTGATTATTCTTTTTTTAAATTTATTTTTTATTAGCATATTTATTATTACAAATCATACTTATTCTTTATGCCCCTTACCATTCTCTCTCCTTCCCTCTCCCCATCCCCCTTTCCCCTTTCCCCCTCCCATCTCTAATAACCATAGATTTGTTCTCTCCATCTGATAGATTAACTGTTCCTCTGTTAATAGGATGATCTGTCTAGTAGTGAGACAGGTGTGATCAAGTCCTCCCCTATTATCACAAAAGAGATGCTGCTTCTATTATTGTAGAGTGTGCTTTGTGGAGAGAGAGGACCTCCTCTTTTTTTGGTCTCTGCTCTTGCCTCTCCTTGTGTCAGTGCAGTTGAGAGTCTAGAGTGCCATCTGCATGGTGGCTATGACTGGTGCTATAGAGACTAGCCACTTTTGTGGTAGCCATGGCAATTGTGGTGGCTGTGGTGGGCTACCTGCATGGAAATGGTGTTTTTGGTGTGCTTTTGGTTGAAGCTGGGTTCAGCTTCCCCTGGCTCCATG
>NW_007781025.1:7020-8089 GCF_000696425.1 Galeopterus variegatus
GGTCAGTAAAAAAGACAAAAAGGAAAAAATAAAAATAAAAATAAAATCATATAAATTTCTCCATTTAATGTCATGAACAATCTTCTCTGTCATTAATGCTAATATATAGATTCAGCTCATTTGTATTACTAGTTACATTTCATTCTACTGTATGGATATACCATAATTTATTCAAATATTCCTTTATAGACATTTAAATTGTTTTTTTTTTTTTTTGCCCCAGTGAACCATACTACGGTATCCATGCAGGTATTTTCTCTATGTTGGAAGAAGGCTACCTGTTAATATTGGTAGCCAGAGAGGCAGATTTTGGCAGAGATGACTGGCCATCTCCCAAAAAATGTAGTTTTCCTTTTTCATAGTTAAGAAAGTTCAGGGAAGCTGCTGGCAAGCAGAGACTCCATTTCTCCACTTTTGCATCCAGATATGGCTAATTAACACGTTCTTGCCAAAGAAGTATTAGCTGAAGTGATATGTACCACTTCCAAACCTGACTTATAATACTCATGGTTGACATTGGAAGCCACTTATTGAGGATAGTAGAGTCTCTGTCAGCCTAGGTCCCAGAATGATTGTGTCTGTTGATTTGTGATTCAGATGTTCCAGTGCTACTGCCTTCTCTTTGAGGTCTGTGACTAATGTTATCAGAAATGTTCTTTCTGGTAATCTTGGAATTATACTATATACTTTTCCCTACCCTCCACATAAGGACAGTCCACACTGGAATGTTATGTTTGTTTTTGGCAGCTGGCCAGTAAGGGGATCTGAAGCCTTGACCTTGGTGTTATCGGTAGCACACTCTACCAAGCGAGCTAACCAGCTGGCCTAAAATATTACGTTTCTTAACATAGAAGCTTAGATCATTGATTCAGACCTTTCTTTTATAAGTATTTGACCTATAAATTAGCTATAAATTATAAATATTTAAAGCTATAGATTTCCCTGTAAGCATTGCTTTAGCTGCACTCTACAAATTTTGATATGTTGTGTTTTCATTATCTTTAGCTCAAAATATTTTCTAATTACTAAACATTTGGGGGTATTTTAGATATATTTTTCTTACTGATTT
>NW_007781026.1:0-3044 GCF_000696425.1 Galeopterus variegatus
AGAATGGCTTGCAGAACAATCAGACTTGATCATAATGAGAACTATGAAAAAATTTTAAATACATGTTGGCCAAAAGGGGATTGATAAGCAATAGAGACATAGAAAGGGGGAAACAAATGAGAAAGGAGGTGCTCAGTTTCCCAGGGCTCAGGTTACAGGACACACCTCTGTACAAGCCATTCCCCAAGGGTTCAGGCCTCTCTTCTAGACCCTCCCCTAGAAAAAAGTTACTGTTAGACCTATTTTTAGAACCAACATGAGGAAATTGAGAACTCAGAGGGCTGGCTTATGCAAATCTAGTGGCTAAGCATGCTCAGTATAACCCTGGTAGCTGAATGACCTTCCACTAGAGGTGCTAAGGAGTACAGAATATTCTTGAATGTGTCCAGGACATGTGATAGAATTTGACCAGTGAACATGCTCCAAGAAGAGACCAACCAAGCATGTGCAAGACCATATTATGTAATTGGGAATCATCCCTTTAACTAAATATTCATTAGATAGCAAAACTATAAAAGCTGAATCCTGGCAGAAGGCAGGGTTGTTGCTCACTTTCCTGGGACCAACCCACATTTCTTTTTTATTCTTTTTTTTTTTATTGAATCACAGTTGGTTATACATATTTTTGTGATTCAATGTTGACATATGTTGAGCAAATCAATATTTCTAGTGTATATATTGTTACAGATTGTACTTATTCTTTATGCTCCTTGTCCAATCTCTCCCTATCTATCTCTCCCTTCCCCTTCCCACCACTGATAACCCTAGATTTCTTCTCTCCTTCTGAAAGAGTAATGGTTACTCTGTTGATTTGTTGCCTAGATGATCTGTCCAATGCTGAGAGATGTGTTCAGGTTCCCCAATATTATCATAGAGCAGATGCTTCTTCTGTCACTCTGGAATGGGCTTTGTGGAAGATACATCCTCTTCTTTTCTTTGGTCTCTGCTGGTGACTGTCCTTGTGTCAATGCATTCCAGTGGCTGGTGGACCATCTGTGTGGTGGTTGTTATGTCTAGCCACTTTCACAGCAGCCGTGGTTACTGTGGTGGCTGTGGTGGGCCATCCACATGGAGGTGATGTTTGGGGCATTCTCCTTGGCACTGGCAGTGTGCCTGGTTGTGGGCAGGGGGTCCGGTCCTCAGCTCCATGCCCCATGCACCTGGATGGGGCCCTGAGGTGCTGGCAATGTGCCTGAGCTGGAATTAATTTTTTGTCCTTTGCTTACTTCTAAAATGGGGGAACTTCCTGTGAGAACCAGTACTTGAGCTCCGTGATTGAGCTAAATTCTGCTTTGCTGCTTTTTCCCTAGAGAAGGCTTTTTGTGCAGCTCAGAGTTTAATGGTTGACCTTATAGTACTTCCAGCTCTCCAGAGACCTGATGCACCTGGGTTGTGTAGACACTCTGATCTGTTCTGGGTTGTGTAGACATTCTGATCTGTGCCTGAGTCTTTTCATCAAACTGCACCCTATGCAATTCTGTATTCCTGACGAGTCTCCTCTGAGTTTTCCTGCACTGATTGTGGGTCAGATCGGCTGTCCTTGCTGTGTCCCAGTGTTCCCCCAGTAGGCGCATCTTCACCACTGCCCATGCTCCAAACACTTCCCATGGGACAGGCCATTCACTGGTCCCTTGCAATGACTCACCAGCCTCTGAATGGCTCTTTTTTTCAGTTGTTCTGGCTCCTCACTCCTGTGCGGCTCCACGGGAACCTTATTAGTGGTCTTGCTGTCCTGGGGACCGCTAAGGCCCTCTTCTCCCCTGCTGCCTCCAAGCAACTCCATCTGAAGGGCTCAGCTGTGGCTTCTGCCAGCTCCTGCTCCATGTGCTCAGAAGCTCCAGGCTTAAAGCAGCCATAGCATGAAATGCTCCAAGTAGTTTTTTCTTTCTATTATTGTGGCTTCTCCTGCCTTCATGAACTCCGTAAGTCTCTTCTCCTTTTCCCCTGAGCTCTAGAAGCCCCAGCTTGGCTGTTGTCAAACTTTTATAGTTGTAAATTGATTGATTTGTCAGAGAGAGTGACACTGGGAACCATCTATTCTGCCATCTTGACTGGAACTCCCAACCCACATTTCTCCAGCTGAGATGTGTCTGCTTTCTTTTGTATGGAACTTACTTTCAGCAAGCAGCTGCTCACTCTCTTGAGCCAACCTGCAATCTGTACTGAACTTTAAGTGTGTATTTCTTACTTTTATATTAAAATTGGTTTGGGCCCTGCTCAGTCTCTGGAGTTATGCCACACCCTCTCTGTGAAATCTTTACCTATTATTCATTTTAACAAACCTATTCTCACTTTCCACTGTGATTCTGCTCTTAAATTCTCTCCTGTGGCAGAGTCAAGAACTTTGTAAGAGGACTAGGTGGGTTGAGACCAACTATCAGGCCCCCCAGACCCTTCCTCCAGCATCACAAAAACCAACAAAGGAGGGCACAGACAATAGAACCAAGGAACTATGATCACATTGGCAAAACCTTTTCTCCCTTATGGGTCAATTGATCAGGCTACCTGTGTCTATTGAGATTTAAGATCCATTCATCTAACTCCCTGTTTTGACTCTATGCTTACCAAGCTGCCTTTGATTATAATTTAGTTTCTCACATGAGCCTGTCTACTGGGAAACAGAATGTCAGTCTTGCCAATATGCATGTCCCTTTTGGTGTAACATCTCTGTTTCTCATTGAAATACATGCATTGCTACTTCAGTCCTGGAGATTTTTTTAGCCTGAGTCCTCCCCCCAAAATTACAACTCCCTAGGCAGGCAGCAAGAATCAGGTGTCAGGCATGTACAGCCAAGGCCAGCTGGAAGCCAGGTGCATCCACCATGGAGGGCTGCCCTGGTGAGCCCCTCAGGGGAATGAGTCACTTGCCCTCCAGCCTCCCCTGGCAAAATCCCAACCTTGCTCTAAACTGTCTCTTTCCAAATTCAAAATGGAGACCAGGGGAAAGTGAAATGTCTGTTAGGACCAGCCACACTCTCCTAGAGATCCTTTTGAAGATTTCAGTGATGAGACTTGAAATCCAAGTCACACCATGGTGATGAAAA
>NW_007781027.1:0-821 GCF_000696425.1 Galeopterus variegatus
GAACTGAAAGAAAAGAACTGTCAACTACAAATTCTATGTTTGTTAAAAATGTCCTTTAAGAGTGAAGAGGAAATAAAGACATTCTCAGAAGAAAAACTTAGAGAAGTTTGTTGCTAGTAAGTCCATCTTCAAAGAATTGCTAAAGGATGTTCTCTAAACAGAAAGGAAATAATAACAGAAGAAAGCTTGGAAGTAATATTAAAATGGATAAATATAGGGTTAAATATAATAGACTATCTTTCTCATGAGTTTCTTAATTCACATTGGACAGCTGAAGCAAAAATCATAACCATCTGATGTGGTTGCTCAATGAATGTAAAGGAAATATTTAAGACAATTATATTTTAAAAGTGTGGTGGGTAAATGGACCTAAATGGAAGTAAGGTTTCTATATTTCACTCAAAGTGTAAAACATCAATACCTGTAGAGAAGAATGACTTATGTATGTCCATTGTAGTACCTTGAGCAATGACTAAGAAAACTATATAATGTGGTATATTCAAGTATTATTAACAAATCAAGATGGAATCCTAAAAAATGTTCTAGTTATCCACAGGAAGGTAAGAAAAGAGAAACAACAACAACAAAAAAAAAACAAGAAACAGAGAAAACAAATATTAAAATGGCAAACTTAAGCCCTTACGTATCAATAGTTATTTTAAATGTAAATAGTCTCAACAAACCATTTGAAAGAGACTGACAGAGTGGATTAAAAAACATGATCCATGGGCCGGCCCGGTGGCGCACTGCTACAGTGCGCCGCTTGGGAAGCGCGGCGGCGCTCCTGCCGAGGGGTCGGATCCCACCTAGGGCCCGGCCGC
>NW_007781027.1:1585-3044 GCF_000696425.1 Galeopterus variegatus
GGGACCGGCCGCTCACTGGCTGAGTGAGGTGCGGGAGCAACACCAAGGGTTGCGATCCCGTTGCCGGTCCTGGTCCGGTACGGGTGCGACACTGAGGGTTGCGATCCGTTGCCGGTCACGAAAAAAGACAAAAAGGAAAAAAAAAAGAAAAAACATGATCCATGGGCCGGCCCGGGGGCGCACTGCTACAGTGCGCCGCTTGGGAAGCGCGGCGGCGCTCCTGCCGAGGGTTCGGATCCCACATAGGGACCGGCCGCTCACTGGCTGAGTGAGGTGCGGGAGCAACACCAAGGGTTGCGATCCCGTTGCCGGTCCTGGTCCGGTACGGGTGCGACACTGAGGGTTGCGATCCGTTGCCGGTCACGAAAAAAGACAAAAAGGAAAAAAAAAAGAAAAAACATGATCCAACAATATGCCGGCTACAAGAAACCCACTTCAATTACAATGTAAGTAAGTTGAAAATAAAAGGATGGGAAAAGATATACTATGCAAATTTAAAAAACAAAAACAAAACCAGGAGAGATAATATCCGATATTATCAGATAAAGTAGACTTTACAGCAAAGAAAATCACTAGAGGCAAAGAAAGACATTACGTAATTCCAATGGCCATGTGAGAAGCCTGGCCAAATGGTAAGCCGGCTTGATCTGCCTCACTCTAGTGAGGCCTCTCCTCTCACCACTGCAGCAGCCCATGATTCAGGCTGCAGCCCATCAGAGAACTCAAGGCTGCTCTAGGCAAGAACTTCATGGGGCTGCACAAAGTTGGGTTTCGGGGTCCTTGCACAGCCAAGCCAAAAAAGTGCTCTTTATTACCCCAAAGAAGATATAGGCACCCAGCAGGCTGCCAGCCTCTGGTGATGACAATGTAGACTTCAGAGAGAATCATGACTGCTAAACAGGGCCATGTACCACACTTAACCTGCTGAGATAGGTGAGATCATCCCCATTTCACAGGAGAACAAACAGAGGCTTAAAGAGATTTAAAGAATCACCCATTCAACTAATGCAAAGGAACTGAAATTAGATCTAATTCCAGGCCTGAGGTTTCATGAAACCATAGGGGTTGCCAAAGAGAAAGGAACTGGGCATTTGATGGCATCTTACTTCAGGGCATCTGGAAAAGCCTGAAGCCATTCACTTATTCATTCAGTAAGTATGTACTGAGCATCTAATAAAAAGCTATGCAATTAGTTTTCGGTGTTCCATACCAGGAGGCATTTCTCCACACATTTGGTCTATCATATTGTTGGAAACTGAAGTCCCTATTCACACTTCAGCCCTCTCTACCAGAGATTCTTTTCCCTTCATTCCACTGAACTCTTGATACATTCCCTAATAATCTACACTTTGACAAAATCTCATGGACACCTCCCTGTCCTCATCCAGTATGACCTATGACCTTACAATGGCATGTAACAAAGTTGATGCTTGCCTTCCTTTTTGAAACACCGAAAACT
>NW_007781028.1:0-277 GCF_000696425.1 Galeopterus variegatus
TGACATATTTTATTTCAAATGATCCCAACATTTATTTTCTAAAACAAAAGTTAAGCTATTGTACCTGGTTACTCCTATATACTGGTTTAAACAGTGAGACCAACTCAACAGTGGAGACAAATGTCATTTTTAGACAGCTGGAATTTTTAACTTTTTAAAATTTCTAACAACTTTTAGTAGATATATCCTCTCAAATTCTGGACCGAACCCCAACTGATTTCTCCTCCACCCATTCAAGATGAATAAGCAAAGAGCCCAACATCAATCACATGCACTT
>NW_007781028.1:2360-3043 GCF_000696425.1 Galeopterus variegatus
ATGCAGACCCCCAAATCTCATCCCAAATGTTCTGAATGACAATATCTGAGATCAGGGCTTGGGTATCTGTATTTTTTAAAAGCTCCTCAGGAGATTTGGATGCAACCTTCCAAGGGACTAAAGTCTTCGACCTTATTGCTTTAGGCCACATTAATCCATCCCAAGCCTAGATTAATAAAGGAGTGAGAGAGAAATAAGTACTTCCTGGCAATGAGTATAACTTCTGGCTGTCTCTACCACAGGCCCCAGGAGTGTATACTGCTGGCATCCTCCCAGATATCCCTTGGCTTGTCCACCCACCCATCTGCCAACTGCTGGGAGTGTTGGCTGCTGAGGGGTCACAGATGCTCCCTCTTCAGAGATCTGCCCTTAGCAGGAGCCATCAGCCTGAAAGTTATGACCCCCTGTGTCTCTCGAGTAAGCTCAGCGAATGATTGATTGATGCTGGGGTATTAAAAGCCAGCCCTCTTGCCTGAACGTGACACCAGCTCTGGTTCAAGTCATGCTCCAGTGCTTACATTGGGCTCAGGCTAAGGCTAGACTCAGTCTCAGCCTACACCTCTTCCTGCTTACCTCTCTCCCCTTCTCCTGAGAGTCCTTCCTCAGTATACCATGTACGCACCCGACTCCCCCTTTTAAGACCTGCTTCTAAGGAATCTAAAGCAAGACACTCTTTCATTCAT
>NW_007781029.1:0-869 GCF_000696425.1 Galeopterus variegatus
CAGGGCGGGTGGGGGGGCCTGTGAGCCACAGCGGGAGCCCAGCGGGGAGCCGAGAGCACAAGGCTGCGCCGGGATGGGCACCACTGGAGGGTCTTGCGGAGGACAGACAGGTCTGATCTGTGTCTGAAGGTCGTTGTTCTGGCTCCCTGTTTTTATTGTAAAATATGTACCACATAAAACTTACCATCTTGACCATTTTGAGTGTACAGTGGCGTCAAGCACATTCAGGGTGCAGCCATTGTCACCGTCCATCTCCAGAATGTCCTCGTCTTCCCAGACTGAAGCTCTGTCCCCACTGAACACTGACTCTCCTTTCTCCTTTCCCAGCTCCTGGCGCCCACCATTCTACTTTCGGTCTGCATGAGTCCGACTGCTCTAGGGACCTCGCATCAGTGGGTCCTACACAATGTGTCTTTTGTGACAGGCTTATTTCACTGAGCGTAATGTCCTAGAGGTTCACCCATGTTGTGGCAGCCGTCAGGGTTTCCTTCCTCTTCAAGGCTGGATAGTACTCCGTTGTGTGCATCCACCACGTGTGTGGATCCATTTACCCGCTGATGGACACTTGGGTGGCTCCCGCCTTTTGCTCGTTGTGAATAATGCTGCTGCAAACGTCTGTCTGAGCCCAGCTTTCGCTTCTTTTGTGTATATGCCCAGAAGCGGAATGGCTGGGTCTTATGGTGATACTATGTTTAGAATTTTGAGGAACGGTCACACTGTTTCCACAGCGGGTGGCTGTCCCTTTACCTTCCCACCCACAGGGCACAAGGGCTCCAGTTTCTCCACAGCCTCGCCAATGCTGGTTATTTTCTGTTTCTTGATACTCTGGCTTCTCTTGAAGACAAGATTGTAGGGCTAAGGGCAGAAGC
>NW_007781029.1:1995-3043 GCF_000696425.1 Galeopterus variegatus
AAAGAGAAACGTCGAGGAGGGGCCGAGTGCTTTTGGCCTGAACAGCTGACAGGACGCATTTCCTGTGCGGAGATGGGTGTGGGGACAGGCGAGCTGCAGGGTCGGAGTGTGGACATGTTAAGTCTGAGATGCCCCGTAGGTGTCCACGTGGTAGGGGTGGGGCTGGCAGGTGGACACAGGAGACGGAGCTCGGAGGGGACTTCCAGGTTGCAGCTCCAGATACCGGATGCTCCAGGTGATCTTTGTTTGGATCAGGATTGGGAAGGGCTGTGGCATAATTTATGTATCCCTGATCAAGTCCTGACCCATCTGACCTAATGACACGCAGGAAATTCCTGATAGAGCACAGCATGGGACGGTCAGATGCGTCACTCAGCTGCAGTGCTAGAAAGAGGCTCTTGGAGAAACCGTGGCCCGTGTTCTCTCTGCACCTCACTGGCTTTCATCTGACCTTTGGCCTGTTCCCTTTGTCCCCCCGTCTCTCCACCTGTCTGCAGGGCATACATGGGTCCTTAGGGCCAGGGTCTCCCTCCTGTGGCTCTCACAGGAGCTTTCCGCTCTCTAGTCATAGTGATTTCTGTTTTATAATCACAAGGCCTGGCCAGGAGCCACTGGTAGTTGACTTTTAAACCCTTTTAAGCTGAGGACTTGAAGAACGGTGCTATCTCGCCCTTTCCACATCTAGAGTTTACCTCCAGTCCAGTGGGAGATCTCCAGGTGTCAGTCAGGCAGGAGCTACAGGAGGACACCGCAGGTCAGCTCCATGCCTGTGCAGAGGCTCGTATCATTCCTGGGTGAACCCCCTTGCAGCTGGAGCTGGAATGATCTCCCCAGCCCCACACAAGCCCCCACATCTACTCTCTAGTCCTTGCTTCTTGCTTTGGATGAGATCATAATAAAAACCACTTCCCGTCCTATTCCACCTGCCCCCTCTGCCCATGGAGACCCTCGCCAGCTTTCAAGGGCGCTGCAAGCCCTGCCCTCCGCGGGACCTTTCCAGCAGCCTTGCTCATCCCCTTCTCTGAAGTCTCAAAGAATTGTTCTGTTG
>NW_007781030.1:0-3043 GCF_000696425.1 Galeopterus variegatus
TTAAAGATGGTAGATTGAATATTTATCTTTATGAATTTCCTAAAACCCACTAAAATAAGAGCAAAAAATATATATTTAAAGGTTTACATCTTCAAGGATCAATATAACATCAAAGAAAATAATAACAACAGAATTTTGGAAGAGAAAGGTAGTGGAAGTTACTATTGATTATCAATCCCAGAAAAGTCAAATTCTAAGCCCGAAATGGCAAAAACTGAGAAGGAATCAAATATGCACCCCAGAACACCCATATGGCCTGGAAATTGGTGGTGTCCAGACTGTATAAAAATTCAAGTGAAGAGAATTTCTGGGGGTGAAGGGAAGAAAGAGCACTTGTTTAATAAGGAGTTTTAAAAAACCCACAAATATGTAATTATTCTGTCCCTCCCACACACACTGACAGTAAATGGGGAGTTGTATTCTCTGGATAGTGTTTAAAAAAAAATAAAATCTCTTTATTAGATAGAGTAGCATTTCAAAAACAGTTAAAAATTGGAAATTACTTCTCTTAAGAATTTTATCATCCCATGAGAAAGGTTGCAATGATATAAGCTACAGACTTTTCCCAACAAAACCACCAAACAGATCAAAAATAAATAAATAGGGTAATTGGAACTGGAGATCTCAGGAGGACATCTGTGTAATAAGTATACGGAGCAGCCCAATTAGAGCAGATTGAACAGCAAACTATCTACAAGAAAAGGAAATTTAGTGCCACCTTACAGATTTGAATATAGAGAGGTGATCTAAATAATTGTGGGCAGAGGAATATGTGAGAGAATTAAGAATAACTATTGGAGCAGATATCATTATTTGTCCCCCTCAATATCAATTCTCATAATTGTTCTATAGTAGCAAAATTTTCATCTTTTATTTCAACATATGGTTGCATAGAAATATATACATTCCCCAGCCCCACTGGCAGCTTTGTGTGGCCATATGGCCAAGTTGTTGCAAATAAGATTCATATAGAAAGTCTAAATGTAACTTCTTTGATTGCTGAAGTAGAAATGTGATAATAGGACGCCTTATAACATGAAATGATTTTGCTGATGTAGGCTTCACACAGCAAAGTAATGTGATTGAAAGATCCTGTGTCCTGACCTATAGAGCAATATACCAGCCTTGAATCATCTATTTCTGGATATTTAAATGGGAGAGAAATGAATTTCTTATGGTTTAAATTATGGTAATTTTTGTGGTCTTCCTGTGGAGACTATCTTACGTGTAATAGAATTTATTACTGGGAAGTGTGCATGACATAAAGAAAAATCCAAAATACCTGTCATTGACTTGGTGCTTGCGGGCTAGAATGGGACAAAACAATGCAGGCATTGTAGGCTGAAATGTCCCTACAATGCACTGAGCATTTTTCTACTTTATAGCACAACATAATATTCTATGGTCATCTGTACTTTCCTTCTCCCAACATAAGAATGAAACCATTAATTAAGTAACTTTGGTCAATTTATTGGAAGATGGCATTTTGAAACTAAGATCAAGACTCTCAGTATGTTGTTTATTACTACTGGATGTCAAAGAGAATCAGAACACACCACCTCAAATATGCCACTTTGGCATATTGATTATTTTGAGCAGAAGGCAATAAATACCAAATGCAGAAAGGGGTCTCTGAACTTTCTCAAGGTTTGTTTGGCATTCTTTCTAAAGCATGTTTATTACTGCGGGCTGGGGAGTAGGCTGGCTGGTATTGGGGTCTAAACCATGCTCTAACCAACTGAGCTAACGGGCCAGACCTAAACTTTCTCTTTCTACCTAAAAGCAAGGAATAGATTTCCTATGACAAGGGTGTCCTTCCTCTGCCAGGAAGAGGAGATTATTCTTATCTCTGAACATAGGGAGTTAATGCCAATATGAATCTGTACAAAGAAACCTGCTAAAATAACCCTTATCTTCCATTACTTTATCCTATGTATTTCATAGTCACTTTCCCACAGTCTACCGCCTCTAGCTCAAACTCCCTTTTTCCATTGTCTTGTCATTTCTCCACAATTTATCATCCTTTGCTAAAGTGCTGCATAAGCTCACAAGTCTATTTGCTTTTTTTGGGTCGAACTTATTTAAGAAGGCATCCATGTATGTGTAAAAATATTAACATCAGATATAATTTGTATGCTTTTCTCCTGTTAAATTGTCTTTTGTCAGTTTAATTCTCAGGCTTGCCTCAGAAACTAAAAGGGTAAATACGAAAGTCTTATCTCTTCTACAGTGGCATTACTTTTGAACCCTTTCAATAGATAGAATTAGAAAATAAAAGCATGCATACACTTACATATGCGTTTATACACTTCTAAATGTATCTATTTTTTACTTATGTATCTATAATAAATTAATACCTGCAATTTTAATTTAACACTTCAGGTTTCATTCTAACTTTATCCTTGTCACACTTTTAAATACATTTTTGGCAATGAAAAATTGGCTCTACTTGTCTTCAACACATTTGTTTTGTTTAATGAATTTAGATATTTGTTTAATGAAAACACTCTCCCATTCTTGGATACTAAAGTCCCAAGCCAGTACTTTGCACAGATACTCAACTTCAGCTCAAGCTCCTGCACTGCTCACAAACCCTCACCCACAACCCTGCCTAATTAGCTCCCATACTAACTTCTAAGAAAAGAAAAGGCTAGATAAGGCAAGTTGAGAAAGGAAGAGAAAAGAAGAGGAGGTGAAAAGAAATAAAGTATAATATATATGAGGATACTTCAAAAAGTTCATGAAAAAATTGGTATTGTTTTTCAATTCTATTTTTCCATGAATTTTTTGAAGTACCCTCATCTATAACAGTATATTATACTCATATACTACATAAAGAGATAAAGAAAGAGAAAAAGAGAGAGAGAGAGAGTGAGAGAGAGAGGCAAGACATGGTTTCTTTTACTCAATAATTAAGAGAATTAAATGATTCTATGCTTAGCAGAATTCTTGTCACATTTTAAGCACTTAAGAAGAGTTGACTATGGGCCGGCCCGGTGGTGCACTGGAGAAGTGCGCTGGCTGGGAGCGTGGCGGCGCTCCC
>NW_007781031.1:0-863 GCF_000696425.1 Galeopterus variegatus
TTGAATCCTCCCCACAGTTACATGAGTTAGACATGCTTATCACTCATTTGTAGATGAGGAAATCGAAACTAAGTATGTTGGACAGACTTATCCAAGGTCATGCAGAGAGTTAACAGTAGAGCTGAAACCTGCACTCTAGCCTGTGATCTTGGGTTGAATGCTCTTTTCACTGGGCCATTTTGCCTCTAATTCAGGATAGAGCACAGATTCCAAGAGAAATGGGGAACTCATTCTCATACTCTGAGAGGACTGCAATCTGTCAAAGACTTAGGCTCTTGCTATTTAGATTTGGAAGGGGAGTTTGATACAGCCTCCCACCACTTGGCAAGTGAGCTACCTTATGGAGGGTGAAACAGGCTGTGTCATAGGTTGGTGAGTGCAGAGCTGGAACCAGAACCCAGGCTGTCCTCAGCAGCACACACACAGAGTTACAGCAAATGCATCACACGGTATTTTTTCAAATAGTGAAGAAAAAAGAAAAACAGTAAAAGGTGTGCTCAGAGCTGGCTGGGGTAGATTCAGGAAGGATTCATGGGAATACCAGGTTCAGATGCAACCAAACCAAAAGTGAAGGAAAAGCCACAGGAGCAGAGAATAACATGTGATTAAGTTATTAAATAAAATCATCATTAAAACATCATGTGGTGCCAGGCATGTTGATAGGCTTGGCCTTAGCACAGTGTCATATGAGGGGAATGGCAGATATTGAAATTCATGAAATAGAAGGAGGCTAGTGCCAGTTCCAAATTTAAAACTAACTGAAAATCAATTGCTGTACCCACACAGGCTGCCCAGAGGACACCTTGTTTTACCTCATTAGCTTCTGGTGCCAATGCAACCCAGCATTTTCCTCCTTTGGGGCA
>NW_007781031.1:2709-3043 GCF_000696425.1 Galeopterus variegatus
CCATTCTTTCTACTGCAATCACATTTACCTTCAAAGCTCAAACCAAAGGCCACTTTCTTCATGAGGATCTATTACTTTCCTTGGCAGAAAGAAGTTATTTTCCTCTGATCTTGCATGTCACTGTATTTGCTCCTCTACTGGAGCTTGCATCTCAGTCTACTTGTACCCATGACTTAGGCACCTGGTCTTTCTCTAAAGGATTCTTCAGGGCAGGGAATCTGTCTTATTGGTGGCCTGCAGTCACCCTCCTGGCCAGGAGAATATAGGCCAAGGGATAACCCTGGAGGCAGTGGAGAGAAGTCCCTAATGATGTGGGGACCAAGCTATGAACAGG
>NW_007781032.1:0-1214 GCF_000696425.1 Galeopterus variegatus
AAAAAAAAAAAAGCAGGTATACTACTTGGGACTGAGCAATTAAAGGTATGCATGTTTTTTAAATTGCTCAACAGAAATTTCAAAATGTTCTTCTGAGTTCTGATTTACTGTTCATCCATGAATTTTTATACATATGTGCCATAATTTTAGAATATGCATATGTATACCACCATTTATTCATTCATTCAACAAATATTTACTAAGCATCTACCCTGTGCCCAACACTGTGCTAGGCCCTGAGTACCCAAGAAAAGAATAGAACATGCTCACAGGCTAGATGGAGCAACATAAATTCAGATAGTATGATATGGAAATATGTGCCAAATAGAGATAAATACAAAGCACTATAGTGATATAAAGGAAGGATGTCTTCTGCTCAATCACAGAGGGCTTCCTAGAGCAGTTGATTTTTAAGGTGAATCTTAGCAATAAAGTAAAAAACATGGCAGACAAAACCAAACAGCAGAAGGATAAACCAGGCACAGAAGAAAAGACCATACAAGGGTACAAGGGCATGCTATAACCTGGAAGCTGCAAGGCTGGAGCACAAAGCCCATTTGCATAGGATTGGGAGAAGACTACAGAGGGCTTGGTATGCCACAGTAGGGTCGATAAAGCAGGAAAGAAGCACAGATACTTTATCTTTGGCTTGTTCTTCAGGAAAAGAGAATCTATATGCTAGGACACCATTTTTATATTTAGTCTATTACAGTCAATGGTGTAGTGACCATGTTGTTCAAATCATGACATGAGGTAAACTATTGAAAAACAAGACTCTCCTTAAAAATTCAGAAAATACCTCTGTTATGGACTGAACATTTGTATCCCCCCAAAATTCATATGGATGAAACCCTAACCCCCAATGTGATGTATTAGGAGGTGGGGCCTCTGGGAGGTAATTAGGTTTAGATGAAATCATGAGGGTGAAGCTCCCATAATGGGATTAGTGCCCTTATAAAAAGAGGAAGAGACCAGAGCTCTCTCTTTTTACCATGTGAGGACACAGTAAGAAGGCAGCCATCTGCAAGCCAGAAAGAGAGCCCTCACCAGGAGTCAAATCAGCCAGCACCTCGATTTTGGACTTCTCAGCCTCCAGAACTGTAAGCAATAAATTTCTGTTGTCTAAGCCACCCAGTCTATGGTATTTTGTTATTGCACCCCAAGCTGACTAAGACTCTCTCCTTCCCCCCACCCCCCGATCTTGCTAACTCAGA
>NW_007781032.1:2241-3043 GCF_000696425.1 Galeopterus variegatus
ACACACACACACACACACTATTGAAAAGTCACAACACTAACTAAGGGACAGTCAGTGTTATCTCAGAGATTCAGTTAATTATCTGGTAGCTCATTTAATGGGAAATAGTTTATCTAATTAACTCTAGCTTCAGAGTCATAACATAAAATCAGGGCTCTAAGAAACTCTATTTGACTGGGAGTGGTGGGACAGGGCAGCAAGAGAGAAAGGGAGGCTCAGTGGGAGAGGCAAAGGAAGCCCAGCAATGGGGGACCCTGCAGAGCAAGGCAATAAGAACCACTGAGAACTGTGTAGTATATCTGATGGCCAGAACATCAAGTTCTGCATATAGAAAATTCTAGAGATAGCCGAGGGCTGGACAAAATAAGTGCCATGGAAGAATTTCCTGTTTGAATCCAATTTGTTCAGCTCCATCAGGAAGTTGCAACCTGCTTTAGTATCATCCCATTTCTGACACCTACGTTGCCCTCCAAGTCCTTGGAAGCATTCCTACCCCTGCTGAAGTCTGCAGCCTTCCCACAGGGCAGTTTTCAAATACCTGAAGCCCCACTCAGAAGGCAAAACATGGTCATACATATTTAGGGATTTTAATCTTTCCACATAAATCACTCCCTCTGGCTTCTTAATCATGTGTGACAACTTGCAGTGACTGCATCTCGTGCTCTGATTTCCCTGAAAGGTCTTGCAAGCTAAGCAGGGTTAAGCTGAGTCAGTAACTTAGATGGAAGGCGCAAGAACCACACAGGAAACACACAGAGTGAGTCAACACATAGCACATGTCTCTCCGAGCCTTCACTTATCA
>NW_007781033.1:0-598 GCF_000696425.1 Galeopterus variegatus
TATAGAAATTTTGTCATACACTTACAGACAAAAGGGCCTCTGTCTATGTGAGGTAGACTTTGGCTTTTTATCTTTCCTGCAGGCACCAGTAAATGGTTCGCTTACTGTTCTTTTGTTGATTTTGTTCCCTAATGGTGACCACACAGACACACACATGCAAACTTCTAGGCATGTGCTCGGGACAGCCTTAACCCTCTCCTAGGGTGAAGGTCCTGCTGCTGCCTGTCTGCTGTGGGCGTGTGAGCATGCTAGATGGGAGGAGAGGCTGACAGTGGACGGCACACCTGCACAGTGCTCACCACATGCCTGCTGTATCCTAACTAAGTGATTTAAGTTCTAGCCACGATCCTGTGAGGCAGACAGCATTATTTCTATTTTAGAGACAAGGAATCCACAGCACAGAGAGGCAGAGTAATGAGGCCAAAGCTGGACTATGAGTAGTGGTGCTGAGATTTAAGCCAAGCAGTCCCATGCCTGTGTCTCTGCTAAGGGCCACTTCACACCTGTTATCGGCAGGACAGGTGCAGCCCGGATGAAAATGTGATGTGTGAGGACTGCTGATTACAACCATCACTTCATTAGCAGGATTTGAATTTTA
>NW_007781033.1:2725-3043 GCF_000696425.1 Galeopterus variegatus
CACTTCATTCCTGTTAGGAATGAAGATATAACAAGTATTGGTGAGGACACGGGGTAGCTGGTGTTCTGTTGGTGGAATTGCAAAATGGTGTGGGCACTATGGAAGACAGGATGGAAGTTCCTCAAAAAATTAGAAATAGAGCTACCATATGATCCAGCAATCCCACTTCTGGGTATGTATCCCAAAAACTGAAATCAGGGGTCGGCCTGGTGGCACACTGCTACAGTGAGCCGCTTGGGAGCGCGGCGGCGCTCTACCATGTTTTTGAATGTGTCAGGATACAGCAAATCCATTTCCTCTTCTAGTAATCCATTTTCC
>NW_007781034.1:0-706 GCF_000696425.1 Galeopterus variegatus
AAATCCTGCATCCACCTGTGCCTGAAGCCAACCACTGCCCTTGAACCATCCAGTTACACACACCCAGAAATTTTCCCTTTGGCTTAAGCCGGTGTGGCTATTTCTGATTGTTTCTGTTTCACTAATTCATGGACAAAAGAAAAATCTGGGCTACTATTGAATTGAGGAACCAGTTTTATTTCTTAACATATGTATTAGTCGGTTTTGTGTTGCTCGAATAGAAATACCTGAGGCTGGGTAATTTATAAGGAAAAGAGGTTTATTTGGATTACGATTGTGGGACAGCCACATCTGGTGTCGGCCTCAGGCTGCTTCTACTCTTGGCGGAAAGCATCAGGCAGGTACAGGCAGATCACATGATCGCATGGCGAGAGGAAGCGAGAGAGAGAGAGAGAGAGAGACAGGACGATATAAACAACCAGCTCTCGCAGAACTCAGAGAGCGAGATCTCACTCAGGACCCCCACCCCCAGGGAAAGCATTAACCCATTCATGACGGGGGATCTGCCCCATGACTCAAACAGCTTCTTCCAACACTGTCACATTGGGGATCAGATTTGTACATGAATTTTGGTGGGGGCAACACGTCCAGACTCCATCAACGCACTATAGTGATCTGAGAACTTGGCTGTCCTTTTCTTCACCCGAGAAACGGGCATGTTTTCTTGCTAAGGCTCCTTGCTGGAAAGCCACCAGGCCATAATATG
>NW_007781034.1:2347-3043 GCF_000696425.1 Galeopterus variegatus
TCCCCACTGAATTGAAATGTAATCTTCACCAAATTCTAAATCTTCATCTGGTTTTATTCTTGTGACTTTCTTCTTCCAGCTAACTTACACTGCATGGTCTCTCTGAGGAAATGACCTGAAGGATACCGTAGGTACAGTTGGGAACAGTGTGCGGGGGTGGGGCAGAGACAGAGAGAGAGAGACAGACAGACAGACAGACAGACAGAGAAACAGACACACACAGAGAGATATGATTGTTCAAGCTCAGGTTACCCTTCCAAGGATGAGAAAGTGTTCGTTTCCTTAATTGTCACTGAAATACAGGCAACAGAGGAGCACTTTAGGGGACACCACAGGGACACCACCACTCAGTCCAGAGTATGGGAAATGCTACAGGAGGAATGACAGATATTTTTTAAACAAAATAAGAGGCAAGGGGGAAAAAGGAAAGGGGAACCTATTATAAAATTAAAAACACTTAAGAGACATATCAACCCAATGCAGTTTGCAGATAGTGTGTGGGTTCTGATTCAGACAAACTTTTCAGTGACAATTAAGGAAATGAACACTTACTGGGTATATGATGACAGGAAGGGGTCAGGGTTAATATTTTACATGGGAAAGTGGTATTTTCATTATATTCCTTCGAAAGAAACTCATTTTCTCTTCGAGATACGAACTGTAGTATTTCTGGATAAAATCATGTGATGCCTTACA
>NW_007781035.1:0-590 GCF_000696425.1 Galeopterus variegatus
TTTTTTTTGGAAAGAATGGGGCTGGAAGAGCCAATTGTAACAGAGAAGAAAGAACTTATGTGCTTATATGTTTCCTGAAATATTAAAAATCTAATGCTATAGTTAGTTAATTCTTATCAATACTTGTTATGTTAGATTCATATTAAAGTGTCTGCTGCCTTCCCCATTTCAGTCAGTAGAGACAAGTTGTCTGATTTTGAAAATGGATTTGATACATTTAGGATATTCCTATGATGGTTGTTTTATAAGAGCTTTTCTCTTAACACATCTTAGTAACTTCTAATATAAAAATTCTTTGAGCAATGAGCTTTAATAAACAGTAATATGGTCATTTTGAGTGCTAGACATAGTAATTTCAAGTGAAAAGCCTGTTAGTATTGTTTTTTGAAGTACATATATGCTTTACTTCCCTTACAGATTTGGTAATATCAAAGTGGAATAATAGATTCTTGGCATTTGCAGATCACACATTCATACGGCAGTGTAATGTTGTAGTTAAGGCATGGATTTTGGAGACAGAGTGCCTAAATTCAAGTACTGTCTTTGCTGCTTACTACCTGTATGATTTTTTTTTCCTTTTTGTCTTTTTT
>NW_007781035.1:1694-3043 GCF_000696425.1 Galeopterus variegatus
GCTCAACCAGTGAGCGGACTGGTCTCTATATGGGATCCGAACCCTTGGTGGGAGGGCCGCCACGCTCCCAAGCGCCGCACTCTACCAAGTGCGCCACCGGGCCGGCCCCACTACCTGTATTATTTTAGACAAGTTACTTAATTTCTCTGAGCCTCTGTTTTCTCATCTATATAATGTAGATAATAATAGTAGCTCTTCATAGAGTTGTTGTAAGTTAAATGAATTTAACCTATGTTAAACACTTAGAATAATGCCTGGCATGTGATAGTGTCATGTAAATCTTTATTGTTTTCTATACTGATAGGACAATATTGAAGGTTTATGACATATAGTAATTTGTAATTTGATGAAGCATGTATTTGAATTATAGGGCTGCTATTGTAAGAGTGAGGCAACTGCTGATGACACAGGTGAGAAGGTCTAAAAGTGAAGTAGACTAGCACATAATAGGACATCAATTGATATTTATTATACAGATAATTGAATTAATGAATCATGAGTGAAAGAAAAGATGGAAATAAAGGAAAAAGAAGAGAACAAACAGTTTTGGTTAAATTTGAATAGTGAAATTTCCTATATGTATAGGACCATTAATGTTCTAAAGAAATCATTTACATATTTCAGTTGTACTTGGCTATATTCTATGGATAATATTATTTGCTGTAGAAGTATTCTCAGATTTTAATAGTTGTGACTGCACAAGGAAATTGGCAAATTCTCTCCCCACAAAAAAGCATAAAGTTGTACAGACTTGGTAAAAACAACCATTTTAGTGCTCTGGGAATTGATGAAAGGACACAATAATCTGAAAAGTGTTTATGCTTGAAAAACAGCCGAACGTTGGAAAAGAATAGGAGAACTCTGTGGCATTCTTGACCAGTCTGCTCCCATTCTCTTTTCTCTGCTTGGTCAGGTGCAAATGTTCTGCCAGGGTGGGGCAGGCCAGCGAGGACCAACCCTGAGGCTGCATGAATGTGCATAGAGACAGGCAAAGGGCCCAGTGGAAAGTAAAAGCCAGGGCAGACTTGGTTTAGTGGCCTAAACTTTGAGTGAAGTTCTCATACCTATTAGCAGAGGACAGAAGCCTGAATGGCTAAGATATTTGAATATGACCTCTGTTCAATTATTGGTTGACCACTAAATTATGCAGACACAGCAGTGACCTCAAGGAAGCCAAGCTTAAAGGTAAAATTAAGGAAAAATAATCAAAAAGCAAGCAGAGATGTCAGCAGCTGCACATTATAGTGCAGGGGGGAAAGTGCTTAGCAGATTTACAGATCTAGATGAAGCAAGTTACCAAAGAACAAACAAACCATCAGCAGTGATAATCTTCATGGGAAAAAAAAAAA
>NW_007781036.1:0-200 GCF_000696425.1 Galeopterus variegatus
AAATTAAGAATCAGGTAGACCTGGGTTATAGTTCCAGATTTGATTCTTCTAACTCAACGACTTTCAGAAACTCACTTCATTTCTTTGGGCCTGCAAAATGAGGATGGAGCCTCTAAAGCCACTTCCAAAGTTAATGCTCCGTGACTCCACGATAAGACGAACTGCCATTTCACAAAGAAGGAATTGGCCCACAGCCCAGA
>NW_007781036.1:2257-3042 GCF_000696425.1 Galeopterus variegatus
GGACACGGAAAAAAAAAAAAAAAAAAAAAAAAAAAAAAAAAAAGGGTCTGGGGTTGGATCAAGAGGCTTAAAAATAGGGAGCAGAAATATCATTCAGAGAAAGATGATATTAAATATGTGATCACGTTACTTTTCTGTTCCAAACCCTCTAGGACTTACAGCTCACCTAGAGCAAAAGCCCAAGACTTAACAGTTGCCAGAGTCCTTCCCTCTTACCCCATTACTCCCCTTCTCCCTCCCTCACTCTGCTCCAGCCACACTGACTTCCACGTTGTTCCCAACACACCAACCAGGCTTGTCCTGCCTCATCGCTGAACTTCATGTTGCCTCTGCCTCAAAGGCTCCTCCTGCACTTGAAGTTGGTTTCTGCTTCAATGTCATCTGAGAGGCCTTCTGTGACCATCTCACATGTGAAAGTGCACCCCCATCATCCTCTATCCCTGACCCTACTTTTTTTTTCCACAACACTACCTCAATTTATATTACATATATATACACACACACACACACAGATAGATAGATAGATAGATTTATTAATTTATTTTCAGTATTCTCCACTGGAATGTAAGCACAACCAAGGCAACACCTTTCTTTGTTTTTGTTCACTGGTGAATTTCCAACATCTAGAACAGTGCCTGGAAATAGCTGGGGCTGAATGAAATTTTTAGAAAGTGAAATGATTGACAGATTTAGTGAATGAAGACGTTCACGCCTTGGTGATATTGAGTTTGCTTTAAAAAATAGGAGGATCTCATATTTGTCAAAAGTCCCTTAAATAGAAGCAC
>NW_007781037.1:0-3042 GCF_000696425.1 Galeopterus variegatus
GAAATAAGAACTTAGGTCTCAATATCTGAAGCTCATGCTTTTAAATATTCTACTAACTGACTTTTTACAGTATTTAGGCCACAAGAATATAGCGCCAGAGGTGGCAGAATCAGGCGCTATCTACATCTGTCTGGAAATTTTCTAGAACAGTGGCTACTAACTGTTACTTGGCCAATCCTCTGTGGTAGTGTTTGAAGACTGAGTAAAGGGATCCCTCCCGGATGGCAGTCACCTTCCATCTGGCTCACCATTTGCCTTGGTTAACCCGAGAAAAAAATGCAATGTTAAACTCCCTCTGGTTAGTATTTATTTGTGTAATGATCAGTAATTAAATGGCACCTCCAGGGCTTCCCTGAAATGGAACTGTCCCAGCTGGTTCTCAGCTTGCTGGCTTGTTTTGGGCCATTTTTCACAGTTACCACCTTTCCCCCACGATTCAAAAAAAATTGGTATTCACATCTGAAAACTGCTCCTCATGGCTTTTCTTTTCATCAGAAAACTTTCTTCATATTATCCACTATACTCTGCTGTCCAAGGGCACAGCTCTTCTTATATACGGTGGGGATCTTGTATAGATAATCCATTCACAATGTAATATAATATGTGGTCTTAAGTTACTTTATTAATGTGGTGTTTAAATTGCTCCAACTCCTATAGCTTGGACCCCACATTATTTATTCAATTTTAGATTAAAAATGTAAATCTTAATCTGTTTAGTCTACTCTTTTTTTAAATTTTTTTTATTTTTTTTTAATTTTTATTTTTTTCCCTTTTTGTCTTTTTTCGTGACCGGCAACGGATCGCAACCCTCAGTGTCGCGCCCGTACCGGACCGGGACTGGCAACGGAATCGCAACCCTTGGTGTTGCATCCGCACCTCGCTCAGCCAGTGAGCAGCCGGTCTGTATGTGGGATCCGAACCTTCGGCGGGAGCACCACCGTGCTCCCAAGCGGCGCGCTGTAGCAGTGCGCCACCGGGCTGGCCCTAGTCTACTCTTTTACCTCAGCTCTTTCTCTTCCCTAACAGCATCCCTTCCTGAATTCATGTCCACTTTCTTAAATTGACTACTCTCCTTTCCCCCAGATAGTACAAAGAGGGTCAATTCTTATTTCTTTACCTACAGCTTTTCCCTGACCCATTAGAATGACCAATGCCTGGTGGCATTTTCCTTATTCTCAAAATTGAAGTATGATAATTACTTATTGCCAACCGTATGAATCCAAAACAAAACTCTTCCTCTCAAATTATGATGGCAATAGAGAAATATCTGGCAATGAAACTGAGATACAGGTGTGCTATTCTCTCAATACTAACATCATCTGAAATGAACTGTGCAGATTGGAGATTTACCTTCTTTATCTCTTCTAATTGCATTTTGTCTCCCACTGCAGGAATCAAAACTGAACCCCTTTGTAATTCCAGTACTTACTTCATCTGGTACATGCTTCACTGGAGTTCACTCAAAATAAGAAGGGTGATTGGTTAATTCATAAACCAAACTGATAAACTCTGGAGAGTTAAATGGAATGTTATTGATAATTATTCCAAGATAAAATATGTAAAAGGTACTTTCCTGGGAAAAAGAACTATGGCACACCTAAAAATGAAATGACATGACAAGGGCACAGGGTAAAATGACATCTAGATTATGTCTTAGTCTGTTTGTGCTGCTCTAACAAAACACCTAAGACTGGATAATTTCTAAAGAACAGAGATTTATTTCTCTCAGTTGTGGAGGCTGGAAGTCCAAGATCAATGTGCTGGCAGGTTCAGTATCTGATGAGGGCCTGGTTTCTGCTTCCAGGATGGTACCTTGTTGCTCTGTCCTCACATGGTAGAAGAGATGGAAGGACAAAAGGTTTACCTAGTTCCCTTTAGCTCTTCTCATAAGGGCACTAATCCATTTGGGAGGTTGGAGCCCTCATGACGTAATTCATTCCCCAAAGGCACACCTCTTAATACCATCACAATGGGGGTTAGATTCCATCATATGAGTTTTGGAGGGACACACATGCATTCAAACCATAGTACATTAGTCAACATTTTCTTTCTTTTTTTTAACCTTATATCATTTTTCTCCATCCTTTCTCCTGTCTTTCCTTTGATTTTTTAACAATATTTAAAAATTCAGATATTAACCCATACTAGTTTTACCCATCTGCTTATGAGATATCTTTTATTAAAATTTTATTTATATTGTAGTTTCTCCAAAATAGTTGTTTGGATCTCTACTTTGGAGGGAAATTGACTAAGAAGATTTTCTGCAACTGGGCTTCTCTTTCAAAAGAGAGAGATGTTGTAACCCTAGTAACTTCCTTCCCTGGTCCAGAGGCTATTACCAATCACATCATCCAACCATAATTTAGTTCTCTCACTTAAGGCAAATTTACTAGGCCCTTCTATTATTTTTAATTAAAAATATTAAACATCAAACTAGCAAGATATATCTCAATGTTACAATCCATATAGTTTATCTTTCTGGAAAAAAAGTATTCAGATTTTACTGTGATTTAAAAAACACAGATAATCACAGTAATATATTAATTTTATGTGGATAGGCAAAACCTCTTTGTTGAGATATGTAGTGGGTTTGACAAAAATACACCCACAACATTGTTATAATTTGTAATTCTGGACTGGAAAAACAAACAAAAAAATAAGTGAGGGGATGTGGGGAGGCAATATTTCCAAAATGGTATTTTGACTCAGCCTAAAAGCAATAGAAGGAATATTAGGTTGGAAGCCCAGAGACTAGTATTATAATCTTGTGATTTGGACAATTAACATCACTGAACCTCAGTTTTCTTATTTGTAAAACAGACTTACCATGCCATTGATGGAACTCTCCAAAATTCTCTTCATTAGTATTATTTAATACCTCTGTAAACTCCAGTGTATTTTAACAACTGAAATTTCACTTTTGCCTAGCTCCCACTCTGTGACGTAGCTCTGAAAAGTCGACACACACTCTGAGATAGTGTTATATGAGAGGTAAGCATAGTGACTTGCTCTCCATGTGACCCTGATTTGGTTGTTAATTTG
>NW_007781038.1:0-518 GCF_000696425.1 Galeopterus variegatus
TGTTTGTACATTTGCATTCTACACACACTATGTAATCACATGGGTATGCACTTTAATTATCTTGTTTGTGCTGATCACCTCCAAATCTCTAATCCACCCTGGTTTCTCTCCTAAACTCCAGAGCCAATTTTCCATCTCTGAGCTGAACGTATTGACACAATACTCCACATACACCTCAAACTCAACACAAGAGCATTATCCTAGAGTAGTTAAGATATTGGATCCATATGCACACAGATTTCACCTCAAAAATCTGACCCTACTTTTTCTATGAGTCATGTTACCTTCAAGAGGAATTAACTTTTCCAAGCCTCATTTTCTCAACTATAAATTTAGTAGACAGTAATAATGTTATGAGGATTAAATCAGATAATACATATAAAATTCTTTGTACGATGCCAGAGTCATACTCCGTGCTTAGCAAATAACTTCTGGTATTATATAATAATTTTCTAATCTAATTTTCTAATCTAATAATAATTTTCTAATCTGAATTTATTACAAACCACCTGCCTTTC
>NW_007781038.1:2511-3042 GCF_000696425.1 Galeopterus variegatus
CTCATTTCCAGGAGAATCTTTATTTAATGAAAATTAGGACCAAAAAAAGATGCAAATAAGATTTATTGGGCAGAAGGATACCCAGTAAGAACTTTATAAGTATTTTTTGGATGTATGGATGGATGAACAGATAGATTGATCAATAGATTGATGGATAAAAGGGCTCATGGTAGAGCCAACGTAGGGGAGAAAAAATAACTTTTCTTTCTACCCTTCTATGTTCATGTCTATGACCCATATAACAAAAGACAGATTAATAAAAGAAACGTATACAAACTTATTTACTATAAGTTTTACATGACACAGGAGTCTTCATAAGGAAATGAAGACCTAAAGAATCATTTTTACCTGAGTGCTTTATATATCAGGTCTGATAAAGACTGGACAGTCATGGAGAAATATGGCAGCACAAGAGCATGAGGTAAGTTGAGTAAACTGGGGGGAACTTAGCAAGGGCTGTTTGCTCAGACTCCTTTCTGTGTTTCTTCGTCTTCCGACATAAGGGTGCTCCTTTTCTGCAGGTATAAGGAG
>NW_007781039.1:0-872 GCF_000696425.1 Galeopterus variegatus
AACAAGAGGAAGAAAAATAACTAATAAGGTATGCCTGGTTATATTGAATATGTACAGAAACTGTAGAATATGGACAAGAACAATGTAATACTAGCTGTGGAAATACAGAGAGGGGAGAAGTCCAAGGAATGTATGTAGTTGACCTTCCTAACTAAAATGTTTCAGGATGTGGAAATTCAAATGGAAGATTATTTTTAAAATACTATTTGATTTGACAACTGTTTGCTCACCTGATCAAGTAATTGCAGTTGAATCATTATTAGGGGTCATTTAGGCCACAGGAACAAAGTATTATGAGGATGTTGGAGATGCAAAAGAAAATAATAGATTGGTAAGGTGAATACATTTTAGGACAGGGACAAAAAATGTATTTTAGGGTAGAACTTCCAGAATGTTCTTTTGACAAAGATCATTGGTCAGTTGAAAGAGAGAGAGATAGACAATGTTAGAAAAAAAGAAATGACTAATGTGACCCAGGAAGACATGGAAAGACATAAAGCCCAGGGCATAAGTAAAGAAGTGGTAGGTAAAGTAGTCAAGGAGGAAAATATGAATCAAAAAACAAAACAAAACACAAAATTTTCAGTCAGTTAAGTGGGGCAAAATAGAAAATTCAGGATGTGTCTTCAGATAACCTTAATTTTTTCTGAAAGGAGGAGAATGTGGATAAAATCAGTGGATGAATCAATTGAAGAAAAACAATACATATGTAGATGTAGATGCAGATGTAGAGGTATAAGTATACAATGTTTTCAACTTTCTTGAGTGAAATTGAGTAGTTCTAGAGCAATAAATAAGAGTAGAAATGGTATAAGCCACCCAAGGAGCTAAATTTGCTGGTCATACAAAAAATCAAGGAAAAATGAGTTTTT
>NW_007781039.1:2477-3042 GCF_000696425.1 Galeopterus variegatus
AGTATTATGAGGTACGTTAAGGTTATCATCTGTATGTAGAGATGAAGAAACTGAGGAACAAACAGATTTATTAAGCTAACCAAGGTAGGGATGGGGCTTAACCTTGGCTATTCTGATTTTGGAGGAATAGTCCCTCTCAAATCTTTCTGTGATTTTTCATCTATTCAACAACACTGATTTATTTTAGGGCTTTAAAAATAGATTTATAGTTTTTTATAATCTGTGTGATGTATATAGTGATAAGTCAAAGAAGTTTTATTGAATAACTGAATAAGTGAAATAGTTCATTGAACTGGTAAAGTGATCATGAAACAATATCCTTTTTGTAGTCTGAGGCTCCACAGCTAATACTACTTAAAAGTGAGATTGTTTCCCCCTTTGTCTTAAAGCTGTCCTCTAAAGTAGTTGAAGTCTACAGGTCTTAGATATTAAACATGCTATAACACAGTCATGATAAAGACATTTGCATTTAGTCTTCAATTCTGTGTGTCATTGGCTTTAACTTGATGTTTAACACAGTGATTCTTTTCTGGGCAGCCCCAGGTTTTGAGGGCCTACTTTTGTA
>NW_007781040.1:0-1190 GCF_000696425.1 Galeopterus variegatus
AAAAAGGCAATAAATGTGGATTTATGAAAAGTTTTAAAGAATACATGCAGTAGTTCAAATGTGATTGAGGTGGCATGAGAGAGCTTTGGGGTCATGCAAACCTGAGGTATATATGGTAAGTTAATTCCCCAACCCTGAGTTTCCTTATCTTTAAAGTGAGGATATTAACACCTGCATCACCAGGGTTTCTGTGGTGACAATAAAGGATACACTTGGTAATGCATGTGAGATGCCCACTGCAAGCTCTCCAAGAACAGTGATTGTGATTATAACTACAAATAAAGTAACACAGAAACTGTTTGAAGTTGGTTAATCTGGAAGCAGTGTAGAGAACAATGAATCAAGAATAAAAAAGGAATGAGACATCATTTTAACATGTAAAATTCTACTGGCCTCTATAAAATCCTTTCCTGTTTTCCAATTATACTTGGAATAAAGTTCGAACTCCATAGACTTTCCTACAAGCTCCTGCATAACCTGGCTCTGCATTCTGCTCTAGGATTACCTCTGGAGGATTTTTTGTTCTCTCACTTCCAGCCACACTGAGACTCCTTCATTTCCTGCTAGTCAGTCTACCTCGAATAATGGTCTTTTGCCAACTCTTTACCTGGTCTCAACTTAAAGATTAATTCTTCAGAGAAGATTTCCCTTAACTTTTGTCCTATAGAATCTCATTCATTATTAAAATTTTTAATTATAAACACTTTTCTGTGCTTGTATTTAAGCAATTAAATTACTGACAAGAAAATAGAGAGGCATCAATGAATGTAAATTGAGGTTCTCTGAAGTACAGTGCTCTGGACAATAGAAAGAAAAGAAAATATGGATACCCCATCCAGAGATATTTCCAACTTGTCGAGGGAAGTAAACCATTTATATTACATTTCAAGATATCAATGCAAGAGATGGCAGACATGACAACAGTGATTAATTGGTCACATTGAAGGGAAGAATAAAAATCCCTGAGTGTTAAAGGTGGAGAGAGCATGAGGCTGTTGGCTATTCTAAGAGCTGTAGAAAGAACCACCAAGAGATCTACATTTAGAAACCTTAGAGGTCTAAAGACTGCAACAATTGTTCTCTAAGCTGAAATAAGAAATTTTGCTATTGGTTAGAGCATGGTGCTGATAACACCAATGTTCAGGGTTTGATCCCTATACCAGACAGCTTCCAGATAAAATAAAATAAAA
>NW_007781040.1:2449-3042 GCF_000696425.1 Galeopterus variegatus
TTTACAAAAATACAAATGTAGAAGACAAGTATCTCACTGTGCTCATGGGTCAGGCATCACCAAAAAAGCAGCAAACATGTCACAAGTTGAAAGAAAAAAAATTGCGTCTAGGAATATCATGACAATAGAAGACTGAAATCTGACAGCATTTAGAAGATCCATGAAATAAAGAGCAAGTGTAGTCTTGAAATTCCGTCTTCTATGGACTTATTTCTCAATTGACCAACAAAACTGGGTCTTGAAGATTATCAAGGTAAGGTAGATCCAGGACTAGGAAGTCCAAGTCAAGATCAGACAGACCATCGGACGTTTCTGGAGCCTGTTGCCGTCCGGGTCAAAAATTTGTCATTTCTTTAAGTTGACCGTACCTGATCACCTATTCTAAACCAGAAACAGCATTTATCCTCAACCATCTCCATCATATCACATCATTCTTTTCATTATTTATTATGTCTTGAGATTGCATTGTTTATATCTTTGCTTATTTGTTTATCTTTTTTTATTGTTTCTTCATTTGCCCCAGCATGAACACGGTGAGGTCATGGATTACGTTGGTCTTATTCACATGTGTATCCTTAACTCATAAAATAGTA
>NW_007781041.1:0-680 GCF_000696425.1 Galeopterus variegatus
AAAAAAAATAGAAGAGGAGGGAACACTGCCTGATTCATTCTATGAGACCAGCATCACCCTGACATTAAAGCCATACAAAGACACTAGAGGAAAAGTAAACTACTGACCAATATTCCTTGTGAATATACATGCAAAAATACTCAACAAAATACTAACAAACTGAATTCAACAGAATATTAAAAAGATTATATATCATGACCAAATGGAATTTATCCCAGGAATGCAAGAGTGGTTCAACATAATATTATTAGAATGAATGAGAAAAAAGGGAATATTTCTCAAATTTGGTTACAAACATCAGCCTACACCATCAAGAAACAAAGTGAACAACAAGTTGATGAAACATAAACAAAATACAATTAGACACATGCTGGTCAAACTGTTGAAAAGCCAAGATAAAGATAAAATATTCAAATCAGCCAGGAATAAAAAGACACAGCATACTCAGGAGAACAGCAATACAAACCATACAAAAGACAGGTAATTTCTCAAGTGAAACAACTGCCAGAAGACAATATAAATACAGCTTTAAAGTGTTGAAAGTAAAACTTGTGTGTACATATAAATATATCTATGCCCAGAGAAGTTATCCTTCAGAAATGAGGTTGGATGATAAGCAAACACTCAGAAAATTCATCACAAGCAGACACACCACAAGTAAGACACATCACAAGTGTGAC
>NW_007781041.1:2776-3042 GCF_000696425.1 Galeopterus variegatus
TAAAAGTGTGCTCAAATAAAAATAGAGCTTCAAAATACGTGAAGCAAAAACAGAGCTGAAAAGCAGCTCAAGATTTGAACGCACCTCCTGACTGATGAAACAACTGGAAAGAAAATCTTCAATGAAACAGCAGATTTGAACAAGACCGTTGACCCAATTCACGTTTGAAAAGTATAGAGCACTTCACCAATAACAGAATACAAACGCTTTCAAATGCACGTGGAAGGGTCGGCCCCGTGGCGCACACGGGTTCGGATCCTATATAG
>NW_007781042.1:0-580 GCF_000696425.1 Galeopterus variegatus
CAGTGGGGATTAAGCTTCTAATATACAAAACTTAGGGACACAATTCAAGCTTCAGTGAGTTTTGGGGGGGACATAATTCAGTCCACTACAGGTAGCCTCATGCTTCAGACCTGGCAGCATCTGGAAGTTCAAAGCCTCTTTCCCCAATAGGCGTCTCTGTCCCAGCACCAACCCTCCCAACACACATCAGCAGGATGAGATGTTTGTTACTCAAAAAAGTATTTTAAAGGAGAGAATCATTTTTGAATGATACATATACTCATATTCTTCTGGGGTCATGAAAAGTTTTGAAACTAATGACAGAAACAGGGAGTAGGACAGTGGTTACCAGAGGCAGGGACAGGGAGGGGGGCAGGGGACAGGGAAGGTTGACCGACCAATACACAGTTACAAGTTACAGTCAGATGGGAACAGTAGTTCTGGTGTCCCAGGGTGACAAGAGCTAATGATGTTGTGTTGTTTATTTCAAGATAGCCAGAAAAGAGGATCTGGAATGTTATAACCACAAAGAAATGAGACAGGTGATAGATATGTTAACTATTCTGATAAGATCATTAAAAATACATGCATGTATTGAAAC
>NW_007781042.1:2722-3042 GCF_000696425.1 Galeopterus variegatus
CCTTCCCCACGCCCGGCTCCTATCACAGTTATCTCATGGTCTCCGCAGGGTCAGTAACCTGCATTTACTTGACTATGAACATGCTGTTCACAGCTGAGTTGCAGTGTGCAATGACGGACGCTTCCCTGTGCAACATTTCATCTTCCTGAAGTCAATACGGATTGCCTCAGTTGTTTTGTTTTCTTTTTAGTCTTTTCTGTGCTTTTTACCAAACTCCCTACCAATTGTCTATACCTCAGCACGTTCTCTTCTCGAAGCTCCCTCCTGGCACCCTCTGGCATCACTAGACTACATGTGTTCACTAGTCAGTTAAGTCCAGA
>NW_007781043.1:0-712 GCF_000696425.1 Galeopterus variegatus
TGTGCTATAACCACTGACCAAAACTCCTTGAGAGCAATGCCGTGCCACTCTGGTTTATGTATTCCTGAACCTGACACATAAAGAATGATAGTTAATAACAAGAGCAAATACTAGTGAGTGCTTCCTCTGTTTCCAGGGACTATGCTATACCCTCTACATAAATTATCTCATTTAATCCTCAATCGCCTATGAGGTAGACACTACTATTAGCTCTCTTTTTTGGATGGAGAACTTGAGCCTTATATGCATTAAATAACATGTCCCAGAAAAACCAACGGGTAAGTGAAGGGGCTGAAATTCCAACCCAGAGTCATATGACTCCAAAGTCTGAGCTCTTGCTCACACCTTTCGAGGAGCAATGAATGAATGAAATGGATATGATATAATAGAGTTCCAAAATGTAGAGAGTAGTAAAGAAGAATGGTGTGCTCTTTAAGCATTGTTTTTGGTCTTTTTATTGCATATTTATAATGTATGATACATATCAGCACTCTAGATGGTAAAATAACTTAAGAAACAAAAACTTAAAGAGAAATACAACACTGGACAATGATTTTCGTTATCATCCAGCCCATAAAATACCTGCCCAACATCTGGATTGTCAGCCCACCACCTTTGGAGGACATGGAGCACTATGGTCAGCCTCCTCCGTCCCCCTCCTCCTCCTCCCTCTTCCTGTGGAGAGATCCTCCTACTGTGTCACTGCAGGAAC
>NW_007781043.1:2761-3042 GCF_000696425.1 Galeopterus variegatus
CCCAAGGCCCGAGAGGAAAGCGATCAACGAGGAATGTACTCATAGTGGGAAAATGCAGCCCTGCCAGCGGCACGAACACAGGATTGGAGGCAGCGCGAATACCGGCTCCATGCTCCTGACAGTGTGACCTGGAGCTGTTCTGGGACCTCTCTGAGCCCAGAGCCTGCAGCTGCCACACTGTGCTACTGCTACCACCCCAAAGACTTGTTGGGCATTGGATGAGGTGATGGATGAGAAGCCCCTAGCACACATCTGCCTCCTGGGCACTCGGTAAATTCCCT
>NW_007781043.1:5814-6110 GCF_000696425.1 Galeopterus variegatus
AGGGCATAAAGAGGCTAGCAATGGTGAGGAAGGACCGTAGAAAGAGTGCTGCCTCTCAAGCCGGGTACCCAGGGTTCAAGTCCGGCTCTGCCATTCACCAGCTGGGTCGTTGTATTCTCTTCACTCCACCTTGCTGGCCTCCCAACGTAAAAAGGAGAGAAAAACAAGTGCTGTCTTCTGGAAAATCCTATGCATCCTTCGAAATGAAGCTCAACGATCACTCTCTCTATAACTCCTTTCCCAACCAGTATCTCATCCTCATCCCTGAATTAATTGTCCCTCTTCTGCATGTCCCA
>NW_007781044.1:0-372 GCF_000696425.1 Galeopterus variegatus
GATGAGTTTACTTAGATCGATGTGCTTGGTCTGATGAGTTTATTTAGGTCAATGAGCTTCGTGTGATGAGTTTACTTAGATCGATGTGCGGGGTCTGATGAGTTTACTTAGATCGATTAGCTTCCTTTATGAGTTTACTTAGACCAATGAGCTTGGTCTGATGAGTTTACATAGATTGATGTGCTTGGTCTGATAAGTTTACTTAGATCAATGTGCTTAGTCGGATGAGTTTACTTTGATCGATGAACTTGGGGTGATGAGTTTACTTAGATCGATGAGCTTGGTCTGATTAGTTTATTGAGATCAACTGACTTGGTCTCTTGAGTGTACTTAGATCGATTAGCTTGCTCTGATTAGTTTATTTGATCGATT
>NW_007781044.1:2417-3042 GCF_000696425.1 Galeopterus variegatus
GGTCCGATGAGTTTACTTAGATCGATGAGCTTGGTGTGACGAGTTTACTTAGATCGAAGGGATTGGTCTCATGCGTTTATTTTGATCGATTGTCTTTCTCTGATGAGTTTACTTAGATTGATGATCTTGGTGTGATGAGTTTATTTAGATCGATGAGCTTGGTCTGTTGAGTTAAAATATATCGATGAGCTCGGTCTGATGAGTTTAAGTAGATCGATTAGCTTGTTCTGCTGAGTTTACTCAGATCGATGAACTTGGTCTAATCAGTTTACTTAGATCGAAGAGCTCGGTGGGGTGAGTTTACTTAGAACGATTAGCTTGCTTTGATGAGTTTACTTAGATCAATGAGCTTGGTCTGATTAGTTTATTTAGATCAACTGGCTTGGTCTCTTGAGTTTACTTAGATCGATTAGCTTGGTCCGATGAGTTTACTTAGATCGATGAGCTTGGTGTCATGAGTTTACTTAGATCAAAGGGCTTGGTCTGATGAGTTTAATTAGATTGATTAGGGCTGGGTCTGATGAGTTTACTTAGAACGAATAGCTTGCTTTGATGAGTTTACTTAGATCAATGAGCTTGGTGTGATGAGTTTAATAAGATCGATTAGCTTGTTCGGATGAGTTCA
>NW_007781045.1:0-482 GCF_000696425.1 Galeopterus variegatus
CAGAATGTAAATCAATAAATGTGATACACCACATTAACAAAAAGTAGGGTAAATAGTGTATCATCATCTCCGTAGGTGCAGAGAAAGCATTTGACAAAATTCAACAAATTTTCTGGATAAAAACTCTCACCAAACTGAGTATAGAAGGAATGTACCACAACATAATAAAGGCCATGTATGACAAACCCATGCTAACATTATACTCAATGATGAAAAGTTGAAAGTTTTTCTCTAAGATAATGAACAAGACAAGTACATCCACTTTTACCATTTGTATTCAACATAATACTGGAAGTTCTAGCAAGAGCAATTAGGAAAGAGAAAGAAATGAAATTAGAAAAAAAGTGGTTAAATTGTCCCGGTTTGCAGACACCATGAACTTATATATAGAAAAGCTGTAAAGAATTTACCAGAAAACTGTTAGAACTAATAAACAAATTTAGTAAAGTTGCAGGATACAAAATCAACATACAAAAATCAAT
>NW_007781045.1:2250-3041 GCF_000696425.1 Galeopterus variegatus
AGAGAACCCTGGTACACTGTTGATAAAAAGGTATCTTAGTACAACCATTATGAAACACAGTATGGAGGACCGTAAAAAACTAAAACTAAAAAAAAAAAACAAAAAAACCCCAAAAAACATGTGGTCCAGCTATCTTACTTCTGGATATATATTCAAATAAAATGAAATCATATGTCAAAGAGATATCTGTACTCCCATTTTCATTTCAGCATTATTCACAATAGCCAAAATCTGAATCAACCTAAGTGTTCATCAGCAGATGAATGTATAAAGAAAATGTTGTATATATACACAATGTATAAAGAAAATATTGTATATATACACAATGGAACACTATTTGGTCTGAATAAAAATATTGTCATTTGTAACAACATAGAATACCCTGGAGGACATTATGTTAAGTGAAATAAACCAGGCACATAAAGACAAATATTGCATGATCTCACTAGTATGTGGAGTCTAAAAACAGTAGAACTCATAGGTTGATTTATTGTTCTATTAAACAATTTTAATTGAACAATTTTAGAACATAATTGTTCTATTAAACAATTTTAATTAATAGGTCCATAGGTATACATGCACATAGATAATATGGAGAGATATTTTTACCAAAATTCTTGTGATAGCAATGTCACGTAGCTTGGAGGTTTCACAGGAATTGCTACACCGTTTAAAATTGTGCAGAAGTTTTACTTATAGATTCTTCTTCATTTGTTATGAATGTAGTTGTTATTAAGTTTAAAATGGATTTTTTCTTTTAAATTTAAGGCTGGCTAAGATTTTTTTAAAAA
>NW_007781046.1:0-401 GCF_000696425.1 Galeopterus variegatus
TATACATCTGACAAAGGATTAATATCCAGAATATACAAGGAATTCAAACAACTTTACAGCAGAAAACCAAATAACTCAATTAAAAAAATGGGCAAAGGAGCTAAATAGGCATTTCTCAAAGAAAGATATACAAATGGTCAACAGACACATGAAAAAATGCTCAATATCACTCAACATTCAGGAAACACAAATCAGAACCACTTTGAGATAACATCACACTCCAGTTAGGATGACTAATATCCAAAAGTCTGAGAATGATTAATTCTGATGAGGTTGTGAAGAAAAAGGAACCCTCATACCCTGCTGGTGGGGCTATAAGATGGTGGAAGTTCTTCCAACCATTACAGATAGATCTACCATATGACCCAGCTATTCCACTGCTGGGAATATACCCAGAGGAA
>NW_007781046.1:2255-3041 GCF_000696425.1 Galeopterus variegatus
CTGTTTAACAACTGGCTGGACAGTGGTGCCAGTTACTGAGAAAACTAGAACCAGGACATGAGTATATGTAGTAAAATGAGAAGTTCAGTAATGAAGGAACATGCAAAGGCCGAAATGGATGTGGAAGAGAGGGGGCTGTTTTAAGGTAAAAGATACAAACTGTTTATTTGTGTGGGAAAGTTCAGAGAGAGAGTTAGTTCAGAGAATGAGGGGAGGAGCAACTTAAATGTAGTTATTATCAAAGAGGACGTATTGTTTTAAAGATGAGAAAAGTGTTAAATGTAACAAAGATCAATTTAAGAATCTCTCTCTCTCTCTCTCTCTCTCTCTCTCTCTCTCTCTCTTTCTCTCCTGTTTTCTATCCAATCTAGCAACTTAATTCAATATTAAGGAAAACAGAAAGAAAGCCAAGACCTGAAAATTAAGAGAGGCAAGGCAGGAATAGATTCAAATATTTGCATGAACATAATGCACACAAGATAAGATTAGAAGGTATTTAGGGAAAAATTAAAAACATAATTAAAATCCTCACAGTTCAAATATAAAAACTCCAGGGAATTATAAAAACTCCACTTACTGTAGCAACTAAAATTGTTTTATTTTCCCCTTTTACTAATCTCTCATCTTCATGAGTCTGACCTTTAAAACAAAAATACCAAGGTGGATTTCTTTTTATTGGTTGGGAACTGAATAAAGCATGAACTAGTTATGCTGACAATACTACACGGATTCTCTTGCTGTCAAAAGACCCTTATTTTGGTCTTCTTTTTCTCTAATGTAACAGAG
>NW_007781047.1:0-425 GCF_000696425.1 Galeopterus variegatus
ACTCAAAGGAGGGAATTCAAGGACAGCTCCACCATGGGGGGGCCAGTGCAAAATGAGAACATTGCACCCTTATTCACACGCTAGAAGTATTTCAGGGGAGCAGAGTGTGACGAGAGCGTGGGCCTTGCTGAGGATGGGGCCCAGGCAGGATGCCTGGACTCATTTGGCATCATTTCTGTGAGTCAAAACCACCTGCTGGGTTTCACATGCTCATAAGCTCTGGGGGCAGGGCAAGGCCACGTGGCCCCACCAGCTCTGGGTCAGCCTGCTTGGATTTCCATTTCACACCAGCCAATTGACCATCGAGTGGGCTGGTCATACTTCTCAGCCTCAGTCTCCCCGTCTGTAAAACAGAAGCCATCACAGTACCTGCTTCACAGGAGTCCTGTTGGAAGCACACAGCCCTCAGACCCACACCCTTGAAG
>NW_007781047.1:2404-3041 GCF_000696425.1 Galeopterus variegatus
GTGGCTGCAGTGGCTGTGCAGAGTTCTCACAGTGTTTCTGACTTTAATTTCTGTTTCTTCCACTGGTCCATGTCCAGGTGACTGCATGGCACTGGCCTTCATGTCCTCGAGTGACTCGGATCTTTCTTCCTGCCCCCTCTCCTCACCTGCCACAGTAAAGCCCAGGGACAGAGCCAGCAGCATCCCAGGGCTCGACCCAGGCAGTTCAGATTTACAGAGTCATTGTTAGGAGACCAGTCGGGAGATGGAAACAGTGCATTGTTAAGAGCACAAGCTTCAGAGACAGCCCTGGGTTCAAATTCCTGGCAGTGGCAGATTCCATTTTCCGCAAATGGCAGCACCAAGGTCTCCCGCCCTACACCCTCTCTTTACAGGGCGACGTTGACATGGCTCCATCAAGAGGTGGGTAGCAGAGAGAAGGCAGCAGGAGAGATGCCAGGGACTTCCGTGCTCCACCCGGCTCTGTCTCCTGGAACAGTCCCCAGGAACCCAGCCACTGTGTTCTGAGGAAGCCTGGGCCATGCTGGGAGGCCACACGAAGCTGGTCTTGCCAAAAGCCCCGGCTCAGCCCCAGCAACAGCTGGACACGAGCTTTCAGGTGACCCCAGTCCCACCTTCGAGTCCTCTCCCCAGATGC
>NW_007781048.1:0-1378 GCF_000696425.1 Galeopterus variegatus
GCCTCACCCCAGTTTGACTGGCTATAATCAAAAAGACAGTGAATAACAAATGCTAGTGAGGATGTGGAGAGAAGGGAACGTTCCTACACTGTTGGTGGGACTGTACATTAATACAACCACTATGGAAAACAGTATAGAGTTTTCTCAAGCAACTACAGAGAGATCTTCCATATGATCAGGCAATCCCACTTCTGTGTATATACCCAGAGAAATGGAAATCATCATGTGGAAAGAATACCTGCACTTCCATGTTCATCGCAGTTCTGTTTACAATAGCCAAGCTATGGAACCAAACTAAAAGTACATCGATGGATGATTGGATAAGGAAACTGTGGTATATGTACACTATTGAATTCTACTGTGCCATAAAAAAGAATGAAATTCTCCCATTTGCAACAACATGGGTGAGCCTGGAGAAACTTATGTTGGTTAAAATAGGCAAAGCACAGAGAGATAAATACCACATGTGCTCACTCATATGTGGGAGCTTAGAGGGAAAGAATGAAGGAAAGAAAGACCACAGTAGTGCATTGGACTTGCAGAGGGACAGAACATTCCTTGGGCTACAAAATGGAGTGGGGCAGGAAAGGGGGAGGGAGAGGGAGGTTGGGGATAATTGGGTGGGGGACGTGGGGTACAAATACAATTTGTGGTAATGGGTATGCTGCCATCATGAGTCTGGCTCTCACTTCATGGGTGCGAAGGGTAACAATCAGATTTGTATCTCATGAATATTCAAAACCAAGTTTTAAAAAAGTAAAAAAAAAAAACTACTACAGCTCTACCCTTTTCTCATTATCTACTAAAGACCAAGTGGACTAAGGTAGCAAGATATAATGATCACGTTGTTCAAAGTATATGGGAACTCTTAATACCTAGTGCAGAAGTGCATGTCAACAGAGATATCATTTGAAACCCATATGCTATCATTGGCCAAATAGCTGAAGGTACTGTCAAAAGCATTGATGCTCAACAAAAATCTCTTACTTGTCACAAGTTGTACCAGATTAATAAAAGTGCACTAGATTATTTGTTAGCTAAACAAGTCGTTGTTCCTTTAAAGATTTTCTAAATTATCTTTGAAAATTGAACGTTTTCTCTAGTTCATCTCTCTCCTCTCTTATTGTCTCAAAGGCAGAGAAAGAAGACCAGATAGCATTTGTGTATTCTCCCCAGACATCTCCTTAGACACGACAGTGAGAGGACCTTTTGAGTTTTCACGTTATTGCAGGCAGTAGTGTTGCCAGTTATCCTCCAGCACATGATCCATGTTAACACTAAGAATTGAAAATCAACAGGTTAGAGGCAAAAGAAAGCATCTAATCAGGAACAGGGATTACAACCAAGGTAGCACTGAAGCACTGAGGCACAACCCAGG
>NW_007781048.1:2275-3041 GCF_000696425.1 Galeopterus variegatus
TTTTCAGATTATTTCATTGGTTAGTTTAAGAAAGAAGTCTTTAATCATTAGTAAAATAAGGCATTTGCATTCATGTGCAAGGGAAATCTATACACAGAGTATCCTTTAAGACTAGGTCAGTTTTCTTGTATTGTACATTGTGGGATTTCTCTTCGTTTCTTTGTGGGTCTCAAAGTTCATAATAAATTCCACTGAAATCAGCGTCTCCAAATGGACTCACTGATGTCATGATTGGAATATTGCTAAGCTGTCATCTACATGCCTTTTTCTTCAGTTTCCAATGAGATTTTTCTCACTGCACTTCAGTCCCTCTTGACGTATCTTGACAGACTTCCAGTTTGCATTAATGGTCTCCTTTGAGGTGCAGCTTCTGCTCAGGCTCATAGCCAATGTCTCCTCTTGTAGCTATTTATTACTGCAGCATCCCATTTCCAGATACTGAATTTTGCTTCAATTACCTGTTCTGCTTAAAAATCCGCACCCAAGAGATGGCAGTTTATAGGAAATTATTACTATCTTTGGTTCTCTGACTTAGAAAATCTTGTAGACTGGCTTATCTCCAGCTACTAAGTAGGGTAGCAGCTGAGAAATCATGTCAAAGCACAGCTGGGCTTGTGTCCAAGAAAGCTCACTGGTGGTTTGCAGCAGGTGCAGCTGGAGACTCATGGGGGCTGTCAATGAACATACCCGCTCAGGGTTTTTCCGTGTAGTTCTCTACCAGGGTGGTCATGGGGTAGTTCTATTAGAGTGAGCAAGGGTGAAGCCA
>NW_007781049.1:0-981 GCF_000696425.1 Galeopterus variegatus
TTTTGATCATATTAATTCTTTGAATCCATGAACAAGGGATATCTTTCCATTTATTTGTGTTCTCAATTATTTTCACCAATGTTCTATAGTTTCTGTTGTAGAGGTCTTTTACCTCCTTGGTTAAATTTACTCCTAGGTATTTCGTTTTTTGGTAGGCATTGTAAATGAGATTTCTTTCTTGATTTGCCATATATCTTGTTACTGGCAAATAGAGAACACTATCGACTTTTGTGTGTTGATTTCATATCCTCACATCTCATTGAATTCATTTATTTGTCCTAGTAATTTTTTGGTGGAGTATTTAGGTTTTCTATGTATATGATCATGTTATCTGCAAATAGAGATAATTTGACTTCTTCCTTTCTGATTTGGATGCCCTTTATTTCTTTCTCTTGACCCATTGCTCTGGCTAAAATGTCTAGTGCTATGTTGAATAAGAGTGGGGAAAGTGGGCATCCTTGTCTTGTTCTAGATCTTAGAGGAAGAGCCTTCAATTTTTGTTTGTTCAGTATGATATTAGCTGTGGGTATTTTGTATATGACCTTTATTGTGTTGAGGTATATTTTATACCTAATTTGTTGAGTGTTTTTATCATGAAGGGGTATTGGATTTTATCAAATGTTTTTTTCTGAGTCTATTAAAATGATCACATGATTTTCTCCTTCATTTGATTGATGTGATGTACCACATTTAATGATTTGTGTATGTTGAACCATCCTTGCGTGCCTGGGATGAAGCCCACTTAATCATGGTGAATGATCATTTTAATGTGTTGCTGTATTCTGTTTGCTAGTATTTTGTGGAGGATTTTCTCATCTATGTTCATTAGGGATACTGGTCTGTAGTTTTTTGTTGTTGTTGTTGTGTCTTTCCATCTTTGGTATGAGGAAAAAGCTGGCCTTATAGAATGAGTTTGGAAGTATTTCCTCTTCAAATTTTCAGAAAGCTTGAGAACAATCAATATTAGTTTGTCTTTAAATT
>NW_007781049.1:1889-3041 GCF_000696425.1 Galeopterus variegatus
TTTGTATTGTTTCTTTTTATCTCTAGTTCATTTATTTCTGCTCTGATCTTAGTTATTTCTCGCCCTCTACTGATTTTGGGTTTGGTTTATTCTTGTTTCGCTAGTTCCTTGAGGTATGTTAGGCTGTTTATTTGAAGTCTTTTGTCTGTTTTGAGGTAGGCATGTATTGCTCTAAACTTTCCTCTTAAAAGTGCTTCTAGTTTTAAGTATCCATGTTTGCATATATATTTTAGTTGTAGTATGTTGTCTTTTCATTTTCATTTGTTTCCAGGAATTTTAAAAATTTTATTTTAATTTCTTTGGCCCATTCTTTGTTTAGGAGCATGTTGTTTAATTTCCATGTATTTGTACAGTTTCTAGTATGTATTCATAGTTTCCAATGTCCTTTCTATTGTTGCTTTGTAGTTTTATTCCATTGTGGTTGGACAAGATAGTTGGTATGATTTCAGTTTTTTAAAACTTGCTGAGGCTTGTTTTTTAATCAAACATATTCTCTTAGAGAACATTCCATGTGCTGCTGAGAAGAATGCATTCTGCAGCTGTTGGATGAAATAGTCTATAAACGTCCATTAGGTCTAATTGATCTAGAGTAGAGATTTTCTCTGATGCCTCTTGGTTAATTTTCTGTCTGAACAATCTGTCCTTTGCTGAAAGGTATTAAAATCCCCAACTATTATTGTGTTGGAGTCTATTTTCCCCTTATTTTTAATCGTTCTTATTTCCTAATAAATTTATTTATATTTATAAATTTTCTTCTAATTAGTATTTAGTACCATAAATTTTGACGTTTTCCTTGTTATTTAGCTCTAAATATTTATTTTATTCATTATATATTAATTTTAACTCAATGATTATTTAATAATATACTACTTAGTTTCCAAACATATGGAATTTTTAAAAAAGATTGCTTTTGATATCAAATTTTATTGCATTATGGTTTAAGAACTTAGTTGGTACAACACTGATTTTTTTGGAATTTATTAGGTTCACTTTATGGCTTAATGTGCAATTTAGATTTATAAATGTTCTGTGTGTGCTCAAAATAACAGTTTGCAGGGCCGAGCCCGTGGCGCACTCGGGAGAGTGCGGCACTGGGAGCTCAGCGGCGCTCCCGCCGCGGGTTCGGATCCTATATAGGGATGGCAGGTGCGA
>NW_007781050.1:0-562 GCF_000696425.1 Galeopterus variegatus
GAGCGAGGTGCGGGCGCAACACCGAGGGTTGCGATCCCATTGCCGGTCCCCAGTACGGGCGTGACACTGAGGGTTGCAATCCCATTACCGGTCAGTAAAAAAAAAAAAAGACAAAATAAAAAAAAGGAAAAAAAAAAATTAAACATATATCTAAAGGTAGAAGTTTTAAAGTTAAGATTTTAACCAAGTAATAGAATTATAAGAACCCACTTTTGAAGTTTTGTTGAATATTTGCATTTTAAGGTTAGTATTTTTGAAGTAGGTAATGGAAACGATGTAATGGATTTTTAAGAAATGTATCATAGAGGACCTTTTTAAAAATAGAATAAAACTAAAAGGCAGAGTGCCATTTACCTCCTCAGCACTATGGTTATCTTTATAGAAATAAGCACATTTCTTCAGTATGTTACTATTAGTCTAAAGATACTCACTTGCTTTTTCAAATATGGGTTGGATATGTTTAAAAAAGAGAGTCTTGCCCACTTTCTAAAATGAAAAATCATTTTTTTTTTTTGTCTTTTTTCGTGTCCGGCAACGGATCGCAACCCTCAGTGTCACGCCC
>NW_007781050.1:2234-3041 GCF_000696425.1 Galeopterus variegatus
AAAAAAAAAAAATCTTCTAGTGCAAACCTGATAAAGTCACCCAATTTTGCTTTAAATTTGTTGTTTATTTATTCTGCCTTATAAATGTCATTAGCCTTTTGTTAGGACATACGTTACTACTTTATTTTGAAATAAAGTCTAATATAAAGTTTAAAATGTAAATGGCATTACTCTTAGGAATCACTTAAATACAAACAAATGTTCTACAAGTAGTACTAAGGAAGACTGTGTTCATAGTATGTTAAATTGTGTGAAACTTGATTTGCAGATAGAAGAGGCTTCCAGAGAATTTGGAATGATTTTCTCAGAATTTATTTAGTGACATTAACAACATGTGCAATTAGCCATCTGAGGTGGTATACTGATTTTAAATATATGAAGAATTTGAGATCAATGAAAATTCCAAGGTGATCTTGGAATAATGTCAAGGAAGCAGAACCATTCCGTGATTGTTATTTAATAAGCAGCCTCCTTCCCAATTGTATTATATCTTATTTGGAGAATGGCTATGTGAACAGAATAAGGGTGATCAACTAAGGCCTTCCTTGTGATGGTTAATTTTATGTGTCAACTTGCCCAAACAGTTGGCCAAACGTTATTCTGGGTGTTTCCATGAGGGTGTTTTTGGATGAGATTAACATTTGAATCAGTGGACTTGAGCAAGCAGATGGCTCTTCCTGGTGTGGGTGGGCCTCACGCAATCACTCGAAGGCCTGAATAGAACAAAAAGGCTGAATTCTCCAGCTGACTGCCTTTGGCCCTCATCTGCAACAGGGGCTCTTCCTGCCTGACAGCCTTCGAAGTGGA
>NW_007781051.1:0-903 GCF_000696425.1 Galeopterus variegatus
ACAAGGCAAACAGGACTGCATTTGGCTGCTGGTCAATTTCCTTTTTATCAATGCTACTGCACGCAAGTCAAGTCACATCTGCTTATGGCTAGTCTTGCTTGGTCCCCTTGGGATAAGATACTGATCGTTTCTTGGGGTTTGGTCTTAGCCACCTTTTGGACCCCTTTTGCTTGTCTTTTCTCCTCTACTTCATCCAGGCTCTCTATCATGGTCATTACCTCATGTATAGGACGAGCAATGTATGGGGCCAGTATGGCCATCAGTGACCCAAAGGACGTTGACAGGGCATTTTGCAGCACCTATGTCTGTCATGCTGTCTGTAAAATTTCCATCATCCAGGCCATGAGTGTTCACATTAAACATGTACTGCCAGATCCCGAGCTTCCGAATTATTTGAACTAAACATATGTTTGCCATTTACTCACAGTCTCAGGCAGTTCTCCAACATTTGCCCACATGGTTCAGACAACATGGTTCAAGAAGATGTATTCACCCAGTCCATCAAGGAGTGATTACCTCACCCTTGTGTATATCTGCAGCTATTCTGCAGCCATTGCCTCAGGGACAGGTGCATGGTGATGGAGGCCAATGTGTCCATCTCCTCACCAGAGCACATCACACTATCCACCCATAGGTCCCATAACCACAACAGCCAGGCAGCCAGGGGCTCCCCTGTTTTTGCCAAAACTGTCTCCACAAGTCAACTAACTCAACCTGGGTATACGGGACATAGGTGGTAAACTAGGTCACCTGTGGATTGCCCACTGGTTGTCCACCCGGTCCCATAGGCTGCTCGCATTTCACTTCCTTGTGCATGACAGGTTGTGCCTGGAGACACATGGTCTCCCCCAACTCACCACTGGGTTTGTTGTCCTCCTTGGTGTGAGAAGCTGGAGTGGCCAG
>NW_007781051.1:2358-3041 GCF_000696425.1 Galeopterus variegatus
TGCTGAGGGAGCTTGACTAAATTATCCTATTTTCCCCACACATGTCATTTCTTTTCAGTCTACACCATTGAAATTTTTCAGTAGGGATTCTCCCTTCACCAGTGCTTTTTAGCTTTCATCACAGGATTAAATCCCTGAAGGAAACTTTGTAGCTCAATTCCTTGTACTCCAGATGCTCTTAAAATCTCTTCATGCAAATTCAAAGCAAGAATAATTATATCCTTTAAAAAATGTTAGTGGGCTATTTTTCTTTTCCACGTATTTATTCTGCCAGATAAAGCCACAGGAGAAATTAGGTTTGTTTCAGAGAAAATAGAAGAGGAATGAGGGGTTAATGTTCAGATTCAGGACACAGATGGCTCATTTTATTCCCTAGAATAGCACCATCCAATAGAAATATGTCAGCCACATAGATAATTTTAAATTGTCTAAAAGGCACAATTTTAAAAAGTAAAAAGAAACATTAAATTAATTTTATTTAGCTAAATACATATATAAATTTCATTTCAACATAATCAATATTATTGAGTTATTTTACATTGTTTTTCATAAATTTGCAAAATGTGGTGTGTATTTTACACTTATGACACATCTGATTTGAATAAATCCACATTTCAATTACTGAATAGCCACTTGTGAATAGTATTAGAAAACACAGCCCTAGAAAAGAGTTGAAGTGCCAA
>NW_007781052.1:0-3041 GCF_000696425.1 Galeopterus variegatus
GAGCCTGATATAAGTCTGCAGGGGTGTAGTTGATGTCAGCAGCTCTGCAAAGACCTGCCTTTGGTGTGTCAGAGCTTCTTCCTGATTTGCTATTGGTCTGGGAGCAGATATACACTCTGTAGAGGGCTACTGGTTCAGCTGTCGAGCCTGGAGTAAGCCTGTGTGAATGATACAGGACCTAGCGGCTCTCTGGAGGTATGCTTTAGGAAGGGAAAGCTGCTACCCAATCACTGTTGAACCCAATGTGAACCTGCAAGGATACAGCTGAGGCCAGTCGTACTATAGAGGCCTTCCATAGGGAGGGGTGGCTGAATGAGTTCAGACGGGGTTGATGAATTCAGATGAGTTCATGGGGTCTCAGTCCTTCCATCTGTCCTAGGCAGCCTGTGCCTTGGTCCCACCTGTGCCTGAAAGAGCAAGGCAGGATGCAGGCTGGGCTTCCAGACAAAGGGACTCTGGCTCACTGGGTCCAGTGCAGAGGTATAGGCTCAAATAGCTGAGATTTTGGCCTTGCAGGCACTTGTATTAGCAGGAAGAGGGGTCCCAGGGGAAGGTGGGGCTTCTACCAGGCTACCTGTGGGTTGTATGGGCATCCGTGGGCTCAGCACCCCCAGACCATGCAAGGTGGGCCACAAATGTGGGGAACCACTGCACTCCAGTGGATTTTCTGTTCAGCCAGTCTATCTACTCATCTGCGGTGGAGGGTTGCTAAGTGAGATCACACGCTGGGGTTTTGGTCTTTCTGTCTGTCCTAGGATCCATGCAGCTATGCTTTATTCCCAATGGTGACCCAGTAAGCATGACAGAATGCAGGTAGTGCCTCTAGACAAAGTGTCTCAGGCTAACTGGGTCTGATCCAGGGATTGTGAATACGCTTGTGCCCATGTGAGCATGTGGAGGGTCATAATTGGAGGTGGGACTGCTACTGGGTTAACTGGGTAGGCACTTGTGGGTTGAGCTCCCACAGGCTGCTCAAGGCAGGCTGCAAATGTGGAGGAACTTCCTGCACTTTAGTAGATTTCCCACTCAGCAGTTCTGCCTATCCACCTTGTGGGGGAGTGGGTGCTGAGTGGGTTCAGATGTGGGTTCCAAAAATACTGGGGGGACTCTCCCAAGGCAGGGATCACTGGAATTTGTGGTGGCAGTGGGAACAGCTGGGATCTTTTCCAGCTTACCTACTCTTGACCTGTTTCCTGGCCAGTCCCTGTGGTAGGTCTGAGTCTGAATGCTCTGCTGTGCTCTCTACAGCGCCATTCCCTTCCTCTGTGCCTTACAAGATCTCTTCACTCTCCTGATGTTCTACACCATATTTCCTCACGTTCCAGTCAAAATATGGTTGTTCATCTATTGTTTTGATCTCTTTTTATGGGTAGGGGGACTAGCGCCAGACCTCTCTAGTTGGCCATCTTGAAAAAAGCAAAAACAAAAACCCTAAAATAGTATATACCATATTTGGAATAAGGGTGTAGAGGAGTACAACTAGAGAGAGAAATTATTTGGAGATATCAGTTCTATGTGAAGTAAAGGAAATTGATATAATGAATAAACTTGAGAAACAAGGATTGCAGTCATGCTGCAAGAAAGCAGTATTCAGTCAGTCTCCGGCTTTCCTAGAGGTCCCTGTATTCAGAAGGACAAGTAAACTCAAAGTGTAACAGACCTCAATAGAAATGGCAAATAATTTTGCTGCAAAGTTATACATCTTTATATATTCTGGATAGTATTCCTTTGTCAGATGAGTATTTTGCAAATATTTTCTCCAACTCGATTGGTTGTATTTTCAGTCTGTTGATTGTTTCTTTGGATGGGCAGAGACTTTTTAGTTTGATATAATCCCATTTGTTTATTTTTTCTTTGGTGGCCTGTGCTTTTGGGGTTATATTCATGAAGTCTGGACCAACTCTTACTTCATGGAGTGTTTCCCCTATGTTTTCTTTAAGGAGTTTTATTGTTTCAGTATTTATTTTTAATTCTTTAATCTATTTTGAGTTGATTTTGATACATGGTGAGAGGTAAGGGTCTAGATTCATTCTTCTACATATGAATATCCAGTTTTCCCAGCACCATTTGCTGAAGAGGCAGTTTCTTTGCCAGTGTGTAGACTTGGTGCCTTTGTCAAAGATCATATGGCTGTAGGTGTATGGGTTGATTTCTAGGTTCTGGTACTAAACAACTTTACAGCAAAGAAACAAATAACTCAATTTAAAAAATTGGCAAAAGAGCTGAATAGGCATTTCTCAAAGGAAGATATATGAATGGCTAAGAGAAACATGAAAAAATGCTCAACATCACTCAGAATTTGGGAAATGCAAGTCTACCATCTCACTCCAGTTAGGGTGGCTAATATATAAAAGACTGAGAATGATAAATGCTTCTGAGATTGTGGAGAAAAAAGAACTGTCATACACTGTTGGTGGGACTGCAAAATGATGCAGCCTTTATGGAAAATGGCATGGAGGTTCCTCAAACAATTACAGATAGATCGACCATATGACTCAGCTATTCCACTGCTGGGAATGGAAATCATCATCCTGAAGGGATACCTTTCCCATGTTTATTGCAACACTATTGACAATAGCCAAGAGTTGGAACCAGCCCAAATATCCATCATCAGATGAGTGGATAAGGAAACTGTGGTATATCTGCACGATGGAATACTACTCTGCCATACGAAAGAATGAAAGACTACCATTCACAGCAACATGTATGGACTTAGAGAAAATTATATAGTCAGTCAGGCACAGAAAGAAAAATACCACATGTTCTCTCTTATTTATGGGAGCTAAAAACAAACAAACAAATAAAGGATGGGGGGAAGAAGACACAGCAATCACAATTCCTTGAACTTGTTAAGACAAGTAAACAGATATGAAGTAGTGGGGTTTGGCGGACGGAGAGAGAGAGGGAGGGCAAAAGGAATGGGTAAAGGGACACAAAAGTCAACTACAATGTATATTGAGAAGTTAAAAGAAAAAAAGAAAAAAAAAAGAAATGGCAAATGATCAGACAAGACCTAGGTATTATTGTATCTTTCTAGGTAG
>NW_007781053.1:0-3041 GCF_000696425.1 Galeopterus variegatus
GTTTACTAAATGGATGGGGAAAGAGGATTCTGGAAAAATAGTTTCCTTGAAATTTTCACTTTTTTTTTCCTGGATGACCAGTGTATATACCTCTCCTTGGAAAGATGCATTTTTGTGGCTCATAACGAGTGAGGCACTGGGAGTGGGAAGGGAGGAATGCGGGTCTGCTGGGTCCTGACTCTGGTTGCAAAGGTCAGATTCAAACACTGTATCTTACTGCAGGGCCTAGGGGAAAGGTCATGTGTAGCCTCCTGGGTTCCCTTTGCAGGGGTGCTCTTTGGACCAAGTCCTTTCTCTGTATTTTCACCGGGATCCATAATAGGCTTCTCTGAGGTGGGGACAGGTGTGGATTGCAGCTTTCCTCAAAAGCCAGGTGAGGTGTAAGGTGCGTGGTCCAGGCCAGTCTGCTTGGAGTATATTTATCTTTCAGGAGAGAATTACACGGATGGTAACCTGGGGTTTGTTCTGTAGACATGATATAAGACTTGTTCAAGGTCAAGTGGCTAAAACCCAATGGGGCACAGGCTGGAGCCCAGGCCGGAGCTTTCTATAGCAGCCCCAAAGCAGGCCTCTTAACTGACTCTTCTGTGTAGGCTGACAGCTGAGCCCCTTACAGACCAGCTCAGTAATTGTCCGGTTCTTCATTTTCCTCCATGCCATCAGAACCACACGAGAGAAGGTATCTCAGTGAAGGCCGTCAGATCTTCCATGTCAGGAGTTTGTGCTAGAATCAAGGTCTCCTGCAGTTTAGCTCTCCTATTGTTCCCACCTTGTTACTGTCAAGTACTCACCATTTGTGCTTTTGTTTTCATGTTATATTTCAACAGCTTTTAGATGAGATAAGAATATCATCTGTGTGTGAAACTAAAGAAGTGATTGGAAGGTCTTTGGGTCCTTTCAAATGAAGAGAAAAGAGAGAGAGAGGGAGGGATAGAGGAAAGATGGAGTGAGAACTGTGCGGGGTGTGTGTGTGTGTGTGCGTGTGTGCGTGAGAGAGAGAGAGAGAGAGAAACATGCATATGTGGCCTGTGTTTGAGGTCCATAGGAAGGATCATATTTCCGTTCTTGTCTATAGCTTTGTCAATCTGCTTCTAAATCTTTTTTTTTTTTCCCCTTTTTTTTCTTTTTTAACATACATCATGCTCATTTTCCAGATCATTTGAGCTAAATCAATATAACCTATGAGGCAGAAAATATAAATATTCAAATAAACTAGTGTTTAATGAATGCCAGTGCAATGTCCATTGAAGCAGTTGAGATAATGGGTGATTTCCAGAGCCTGCTAAAACATCACCTACTAGATCACCCCATACTCTGAAGGGCATGTAGTTGGAAGAAAAACTTTGATTAGCTACTCGAATTATGAGGAGGACCCCAAGATGCAAGTTCCCTCAGCTGCTTTCTAAGGAGAGTGGCCCAGAGTTCCCCACAGGGCTTTTGTTCAGAGTAGGGTTCATGCTACTTTGCAGTTAGTGAATTGCTTGGTATCAAAGAGAAGATGTTGGTATTCTTTATCATTTTCTCATTAAGAACTATCAACATAGAGGGATGTCAACTATGAGCTCTCAGAGGAATGTACATATATATCAGTACAGTCCTGAGACATACGGAGAAGGGAAAAACATTGTCATTGTTTTCAGAGAATTTACAGTCTAGCTGAGCAAGTAGTTATTTCTAGGTTGGTATATATATAAATATATACATGTAAAAACCAAGGAAGGATACACAATGTGTGAGTTTGTAAAGGAGAGTGAGCTCATGGCACCGTGGGAGGTAGGTGAAGCATTGCCGATAATGTGGGTGAGCTTTGAAGGACTGGTAGGTTTCTAGTCCATAGGGATGGCAGGCATTTGAGGAGAAAAGATGACAAGATCAGAATGGGGGAGTCAGGAAAGCATGGGAGTGTTAAAGCCTGCCTTATTACAGGGCAAGTGAGTAGCAAGCCTCTCTGCCTCTGATCCTGGCTCACTGTTTCCTCTTTGAGCCCCATGCCCCATGTGTCTGTCCAGTTACTGGGCAAATATTGGTTGGTTGGTTACTGTTGGCCAGTCATGGTTCCACACACTGGGGTACTCCCCTCTTGGAGATGTGTTAATGACTTCCGTAGTGTGGCCAGCAACCCCTTTATCACTTATAAGATACAATCTGAACTTCTTTGCATATTGTATATGTAATTTTTTCATAGTCTGGTTTGTCCCTTCCACTCTGACCTAACCTCATGCCAGCACCCCTCATACTTTATAGTTCAGGTATAAGGCTAAGTTACTTTTTATTTCTCAAATATATTTTATAATCTCATGCCATTTTGCCTTGTTTCCTATACTGATCTTTTTACATGTACAGTTTCCTCTATGGGAATGCCCATACTTACTTTCTTTGTCTTCTTGGTAAACTCCTAATCATCTTTCAAAACCGTTTTTAGATACCATCCCTTCTATGAAGAGTTCTCTAATCATAACTATATACTTATCTCCAGAAAGTACCTTCCACACTGTATTTTAGGTATTCTTGTCAGTGGAGAGATTTATTCATTTTCTCATTTCTAATGCTTAGAGGACCAGAAGGCTCCTCAGGACTCAGCTCTTTTTCTCCACTCTGGATGCACCTCTGGTGGGAACAAGCAGGCTGCCTGGTTCTCTGGTCAACATTCCCACCAGTTCAAATTCAGCGGGAAGTTTTCTCTGGGGGTGGTTTCTATACAAATCCTGAGATTCACTCTGATTGGCCTAGCTGAGCCACATGCCCACACTTGACCTCATCACTGTAGCCAGGGACTGTGATTGGCGTAGACCTGAATCACACGACCCCACTTAGGCCACCTTGACTGGGGTGAGGGGGGTGGGTGGCAAACAAAAGGAAAAGACTCTTATTAGAAGAGACTAGAATAGATCTGGACAGACAATTGACCCATGTCCACTACAAACATGCTCATTATAATCATAGAAAAGAAAAGTTCCTTATAACCTTTCCTACCTCCTTTCCAGCCCTGGGATGATCACTATTAGCGGTTTTTACTAAATTCCTCTGGATATTCCATATGC
>NW_007781054.1:0-3041 GCF_000696425.1 Galeopterus variegatus
GCACCTCGCAGCACCTATGCGAGAATACGTGTTCACCCTTAAAACTGAGCAGAGGATGTCATGGAGGTAAGACGGTGTTCTTTATTTGTGCTATGGGAAGCAATAATGGAGATTTACAGTTCTCCAATATAGCATAGGATTTCCCAGAATGCTGACTAACAGAACCACTCAGAGGTTTATTGATGTTGGGCTGTATTGAAAACACACGTTTATTAATAAATAGCTTTGCAAGAGTAGAAGCAGCAAAAGCAGGTAGCAAACGACACGATGGCATGCAAAACAGAAAGACCGTGTGAAAAAGCATGTGGCTCAAGAAATGTGACCAGGAGATTAACTGTAGGGATCAACTAAGAAACTTAAGTATTCAGGGAAAACATTCAAGTGGAATCCATGCTAACAGAGCTTTTTCCTTCTGTTTGCAGGTTTTAATAGCCACAAATGTCTCTCAGCATTCCCCTCCCTTAGGAAGACAATATCAGAGTGCTGGCACCGATTTCTTAAAATTATACTGGCAAAAGATAAACAAAGCTCAAGATATAGAAATATATTTTACACTGAAAAAAAAGAAAAAAGAAAAACACACTGAAACTAAATCCTCATATTTCTTGGCTCGCAGTAGCAGGCTGACTAGTTACCCAAAATGAGCTTACTGCAAAATCACTCTGTTCTCACCACAGGCACAATTTACCAACTGGGTGCAGCAGACACCGGGCTGGCTCCTGAACTTCTCTCCTCCAATTAAGCTGCACAACCTGTTACCATTTTGCCAATGGACTCTATTTACTTAGGACCTGGATAACTTGCCAAGTGCTCACTGTGGAATTCCCAGCAAAGAGAAAGGAACAATTGGGGGGAACTTTTGTTAACATCCTTTCTTTTAACTTTCTATAGCAGAGGGGAATGCATCAACATGGAACAGATGCGCTGAGACCAAATGCTCTCTTCCTCATGATTACAGTTGGTTATACCTGTGGATAGGCAAGCTAATTCTGCAGCAAATGTGCAAGAGAGGGTAGTACTGACGTACAATGTGCGGTCCTGGAGGCTTTGTTCCCACGTAATAGGGTGCTTCGTTTCACAAGACCTGGCACACAGAGAAGAACATGGAAGTAAACAGCCCTGTGCAGTTGGAATCGTGGTCTCTTTCTGTACTGCTTATACAGTGCCCTGGTTTCCAGCAATGTTGACATAAATACTGTGGAATTTCTTATTTGGGGTTGGAAAGTAATGATTCTTTCTGCTTAATGTGCTCAGTGACTCTGCGCCCTATTGTTTTCTGTCATTTGAAAATGCCTGAGGATGTCATTATAACTATATGTATCAATATTAAACCCTTACAAACAGTTGACTAAATGAGCTGTTATTATCTTTGTTTCTGAAAATAGTGTACCTTTTTACTTCATTTATCAGTAACTAGGTGTAGTCGATTGCACTTGGGTATTGATCCCAATATCTATACCCGTCACAGACTACCTTTCCTCAAGGTCATCATGAGGTCGGGTTATGATCAATATGAATTGACTGCCTGCAAATAAATTTATGTAGCTGACATAATTGCAAGTAATACCTTTTTTCAAATTAAGGTGGACTGTTTTATGAAGCTTTATGTGTTTGAAACATTAACAGTAACATCATCCAACTTTGCATAATGAACCAATCTCACTAGAATTTACAAGTCCTCTTTGTATAACTGAAAGCTTTGTAAGCTCCCCAATAACCATTTCTAAATAACACCTGCAGAGTTTCAAGCTTCGGGTTTAGTGTAGATGCTAATTATGTTTTTCAAGCATGGTATTTTACTATGTAGCCCCCATGTGCATTTTTATTTCTAATTTTCAAGTCTCATTTCTGTCAATGCTATTTCAAAGCTCGGGGTAGAAATGTTTAGTCATCCTAATCAGAGGACCACATTTGGTAAAACCAACTTTCTTGAGTAGAAACGACGTTATCAAATGCAGAGCAGCTTCCAGTGCCATATCTACGTACCATGGGCCCCTCACACTGCACACTTGTGATCAGCCTGCTAGCCACTGGATGTCACTGACGCTTACATAAATGGAGCTTAAGGGGCATTTATCTGACTGTAAAAATCATGACTTCAGTAGAAAGCAGTTTAGCTAGAAACATTTCACTCAGGCAATTTCTAATTTCAGAAAAATAGGCTCATAAAGCTCACGAAGGCGATACCCAACTTCAAGCGTGATTAGTTTCAGTTGTTTGTTTCAGCTTTAACTGGGATATGAATAAATAGCAAGTTTTGGGGGTGCTTTCCATTTTGACAGCAGCTGCCATTCTTCTTTTAAAGGGACACTACCCAATCAGGTTTGTGACATCCTGCAATGCTTATCAGCATGTCCAAATCATAAAACAATGACTTAGGGTATCTTTTTCATTTTTTTAATTCTACAATTACTCTTTTTTAACACAGTGTCCTGCATTTAACTCTTTTTGTGAAAACATACTCCTACGAAAAAATTAAGGGTTATTTGAAGCACTTAGAATGTACTTCTTTCAGTACAAATGACTTGGATTCAGATTTTAAACAAGAAGTAGGGATTTGTAAAGCATAATTAATGATGACAAGTGTCAGAAAAACATCATTGAATGTATTGTAAAATGGCTTCCACCACAAAATTCATTCTCAAATCAGATTATGACAGAGGAATATAATTTTCCTTGACAATTTCATGAATTCTCTTTCTAGGACACATCAGGGAAACCAATCAGACCTATCAGTAGATGGTCTACAGTGTAAACATGAAAAGATGCAATAGATTGGAAAGTTCTAACGAAACAAGGATTTACCTTTTGTCTTGAATATAAACACAAAGCAAATGTAGTATGTGAGTGGCTTGGAGAAAAGGCACTATATAAGAGCAAAGAATTATGACAAATAACATTGCAACAGACATGCTGCCATCCCAGAGCTTGAGCGATTTGAGAAGCTATTTTGAATTAATAACGCATGCCGTAGTGATTACATTTGCTTAGCAGAAACATTTGAAGAAATAACAGCCTGAAAAAGGAAACTGAAACAATAG
>NW_007781055.1:0-402 GCF_000696425.1 Galeopterus variegatus
GCCCAGAAAATGGCCAGGGTGTTGGGGTTCCTCCTGGTCTTCCAGACTGTACCTGGCAGGAGTACTTAGAGCACAGAAGGCAGGGGAGACCAAGCATCTCTTTCAGGAAACCAAAGGCAAAGCCAACCCCACCTAAACGTAGCTCATCGTTGAGGAAGTCCGATGGAAACGCAGACATTTCTGAGAAGAAAGAACCAAAGATAAGCAGTGGTCAGCACCTGCCTCACAGTTCCAGGGAAATGAAGCTGCCTCTTGATTTCTCCAACAAGCCTTCTCGAATGGAAAATGCCAATCTTCCCACCAAGCAAGAACCTTCTTGGAAGAACCAGAGTGAACATGGCATTAAGGAACCTCAGTTAGACACTTCAGATATTCCACCATTCAAAGATGAAGGTGCTGAAT
>NW_007781055.1:2193-3041 GCF_000696425.1 Galeopterus variegatus
GATGGAATCCGAGAGCAGGTACAGAAGGCATCCTCTGTAGATCGCGAGGAAGTCTCACAATCTGTATCTGGGGATGCAATCACATCTCAGTCAAACTCACCAACTAGAGCAGCAGACTTAAGCAGTCAGCTTAAGCATCAACTCGTTATGAGCCGCCACCACAACAAAGTGCCTGGGAATATCAGCTGTGAATCAGAGATGACAACTGTAAATCCATTCCTTGAAAAATGTTCTGAGCAGGAAAATATTGCTTCAGGTATTTCACCCAAAAGTGCCTCTGATAACGGCAGAGCAGAGGAGACCCCAGAAGGTGTGGATGAGGCTTCATTGAAAGGTCAGTCGTTGATACCTTTGTTACAATGGAAATTCATCTCATGGCACTTCCTGAAGTTTTTCTTTCTTACACTCCTCACAATAGTGTATGGCCCTGGGTGATGGTTTGCCTCGCTGTTTCTTTCCACTTATTAAAACAGTCGAGGTAAAAGCTTTTGTTACTGAGGGACTAAGCATTGACAGATAATCTCATTTTTAAGAATGGCAGTAAGGTAACTGAATAACTTCCTCCTAAAGATGTTTCTGTTCTCATTTTAAGAATCATCACCGAGCGATGACTCCGTCATTTCCCCACTCAGTGAAGACTCTCAAGCCGAAGCGGAGGGTGTGTTCGTGTCTCCAAACAAACCTCGAACAACTGAGGATTTATTTGCAGTCATTCACAGGTGAGGCAGCACTACCAAGTGCCTGGAAACCAAAGGCACAACAAAGGCTTTGCTTCTTAAAGTGCTTCTCATCAAATGCAAATATGGGAAAGCCTTTCACACTAGTAATTCATTCAGCAAAAGCAAAAG
>NW_007781056.1:0-847 GCF_000696425.1 Galeopterus variegatus
ACTGTAATTCCTTGAGGGCCCAGACATGGTCTCACTTATCTTTTCTAACTTTACATTTCGAGAAGTTTTAAATCTATAGAACAGTTTGACGACAATCACGTCTATTTTGTACCACCAGAAATCACCACAGTGTGGATTATGGACTTTTAGATATGGAAGGTGGCCAAGAGATAGAATGTGATTCCTCTTATTACACCAATGTGGAAATTGAGACGCAGATAACCGATGGTCTTCATCATGTTCATGGCACGAAATTGGTTTGAAAGAAATGAGAGGACTAATAAGTGCAGAAATCCTTGCCCCTCTGTTTTCTGTACCATAAGCCTTTATTGTAAGGCAAACAGAGGGTGTAAAGGGCTGTTACAGCCACATCGTCATACAGATGGTCCTCATTATGATGGTTCCGCACACAATTTTTAGACTTTAGGTTGGTGTGAATGCAATAAGCATTCAATAGAAACCGTACTTCAAATTTTGAATTTTGAACTTTTCCTGGGCTGGCAATATGCAGTACAATACTCTTGTACAATGCTGAGCGGTAGCAGCAAGCCACAGCTCCTAGTTAGCCACACGATCATGAGAGTAAACAACCAATACTCTACAGTGTACTGTGTTGCCAGCATGTTTTGGATATTGTGTTTTGTGTTTTCACAAAATATTATGTCTCCAAAACACCCATCTGTGTCCCCTGATTCTGGTAAGAAGAGGAAAGCAATTATTTTTGAGATTGAAGGAACCCAGGGAATTTCACCCCAAAATATGGTACCCTTGTATGCCCATTAACTCAGTTGGTTAGAACGTGGTGTTGATAAAACCAAGGTCAAGGGTTCACCGGCAGCAAAAAAAA
>NW_007781056.1:2621-3041 GCF_000696425.1 Galeopterus variegatus
GATGTAAAGGTTGTATAACTGCTGGCAAACACAACTGAGCTCACTCAACCAATGGACCAAGCCAAGATAGCTGTGTTCAAAGCATACTATTTATGCCAGACTTTCTGCAGCCTGTTGAAGCAAACGACTCTGGCTAAACACTCGCAGAGCTTTGGAAATGTTTCGGTATTCTAAATGCTATCAGGAACATTGCTGCAGTATGAGAAAGAGTCACACCGCAATGCATGAATAGCATTTGTAAGAAAGTTTTAAAGACCTAGGTGAACACATTCAAAGTTTTTAACAAAGATTCTGCTTTTCTTAAAATAGTAAATAACAAGGTATTAGTGTTTGGGATCCAGCTAGAATTAAACATCAGTGAAGAGAATATTCATGAGCTTATTGGCATTGAGGCTGAAGAGCTTTCTAATGAGGAGCTCA